>NW_027555561.1:0-36453 GCF_003287225.1 Phascolarctos cinereus
CTATTTTTGTCCCCCCTTCGAGAAACTGCATTGTAGTGACTCAATCCTTTTCCCCTGGGGTAATTTCTTCCTGAATAAAGTGAAGTGACCACTAGCAGAATATCATTAAATATGGCACCTGTCCTTTCCTCTTCTTTTCTTTAAAGGAGCAATGTAATATAGAAAGTGGAAAAAACATGGGATTTGGATTCAGGTTCATAGGAATTGGGTTCCAATCCCTGCTTTACTTCTCTTCTGGACTCACTGTCTTATTATTGTTCTCTCCTCCCAAACCTTGGATCTTTCTAAGGTGCTTTTCATGCACACTCTAGTAGTACCTCCTAATTTCAGTCATTTCCTGTCTTCATATACCCATACTTGTGAGAGAGACTATGTATTCTTTCTATTTCAACTTCTATATTTGTTCTTCCAACATTTCAGGCTGCTTTCCATTTTTACTGGTCCAGCAAAATCACCTTTACACTGTAACTAAGGACCAATGAATAAATCAAAGAACCTATACTCTACTCTCATCTTCTTAGATTTCAGTGTTTGGCATTGTCCATACTCACTTTCTGGATACTTTCTTTGGTCTTAAATTCTTTGGCATTGTTCTGTCTTTGTTGGGTTTACACACATTCAACACACACATATTGAGCACTTGCTATGTGGAACAAACTGCTTAGCATAGGAGGAATACAGAGAAGAATTAAATATGATACCTGCCTTCAAGGACCTGCTTTCACCAATCAGTATTAATAGGAGGTGGAATTTTATAAGCATTACATGAAAGGCACAAATTTATCTTGAAAATTCGAAGTTGGAAGAAATACTTTTTAGCTGGAGTGATCAAGCAAAACTTTATAGGGAAGGTGGCATTTGAGTTAGGCATTGAAGGACAAGGGAGAATTTCTATAGGCAAAAATGGCAGAAAAGAGACCATTCCTGCTAGGGGACATAGTGTAAGCAAATGCATATAGGTAGGAAAGACTGATATGCAGTTGGTAAATACTATCAAGTACACGAAATCAAATAATAAAAAAATACAAAGGTCTAATCAGTCAGTTGGTCAGCAAACATTTATTAAGTGTTTATTATATCCACTTGGAAAATGTTCTGGTTGGCTTTGATGCTAGGTTTAGGACTTCGTGTTTATCCCAGTAGAAGGCAGTTAATTGAAGATTTCTGAACAAGGAAATGTCATAATCATAATTCTTCTAGTTTCTTTTTTCTACCTTATTCTTTACTCCACAATATTCAGTATGAATATCCCCCAAAGAGTTTATGCTGAGTTGACTAATATTCTTTCCTTGCCCCCATTTGCTTGGAATACTATCATGTCTTCTTATATCCTCTATATATACATACCTCCCAAACTGTTCTTTTATACCCCTAATATCTCTTTGGCAGCTAGGTGGTGCAGTGGATAGAGTGCCAGGCCTGGAGTCAGGAAGACTCATCTTGGTGAGTTCAAATCTGGCTTCACACACTTACTAGCTGTGTGACCCTAGGCACATCACTTAATCCTTTTTGCATCAGTTTCCTTATCTGTAGAATGAGCTGGCTAAGGAAATGGCAAACCACTCTAATATCTTTGCCAAAAAAAACCAAAACCAAAAACAACAAAAAAACCAATCCAAGGGGTGTCACAAAGAGTTGGACATCATTGAAAGGACTCAATAACAACAACAACAACATCTCTTTTTCCTTGTTCAGTCCTAAATTAATCACTCACATCTTTTAAATTTTCCATTAATTTTCCCATTGGATGCTGCCTCAAACTTAACTACACCATATTATGTCTATGGGCCTGGCCATGTTATAAGGAAGACCCAAGTTCAGGCTCTATCTCCATTATATACTGGCTTGTGTGATCATGGAAAAATCAATTAACTTTTCAGGGTCCTGGGTAGCTCTGTAAGACTATAAATTTTAGAGTTCATAATCTGTATTAGTGGAGGGATCTTCCATACTAAACATTCTCAATTATGATGAAATCATAGGTTTGACCCCAAAATTAAAAAAAAAATAATTGAAAACAGATTCAGATTCAGCATGGAAAAACAGAGGTTTTTAGGTTTTCCTGTTTTTACCACTCAAACACTACCAGCACAGTCATCTTATTCCAAGTCTGAAACTTCAGAGTAATCTTCAATACTTCCACCTTCCACAGAAGCCCTTTTCTTCTGAAAAATTATTTGAATTCCCCTATTTCATTTGCTGCTAAATTCCTTGTCAAGGTCCTAATTACTTCATTCCAAATCTTTCCTATTTTCAAGGCTCAGTCCATTCCAAACTGTTCTTCAAACCTGTACAAACAACAATTTTGTACATTTGCCAGCTGCGCCATGTTATTTTATGACCTGAAGCTTTCTAATTGTTTTCCCTTTCCTTCCTGACCAAATATAAACTTCTGCCTATGGCTTTCAATGATGTCTAACAGTTAGCACAACACCCACTTTCTCTACTCATTTTTTCAGACCTTTGTTCTTATCTAGATAATCCTGCCTTCTTCCTGCCCCATGTTCTTACCCCATGTTTAATCTGTTTCCTGCTTCTTTGCCAAATCTGTCCTAAGCATATCAGCAACCTCCTTCCCTTTTGCCAAAACTCCCTTCCTATATTTAAACAGCATCTTCATTGAAATGATTCTGTTCACCGCCAGCCAATGTCTAACCCACTAATGTAATCCAGTTTACTACTTCCCTTTCATTGCAGTAATGATTGTTCTACTTTTCTGTGTATGTGAGTATGTAATTCTGTAATATATAATGCATTTTTGTATGTGGATCAGTGTTGTTTTTATTTTGCCCCGTCTTTACTACCCTATTAAAAGCAAAGATTATATGGGGGGATTCCCCTACATATCTCCAAGTGAGGGTAGCTAGATGGTACAGTGGATAGAGTGCCAGGGCTGGTGTTAGGAAGACCTGAGTTCAAGTCTGGTCTTAGACACTTATTAGTTGTGTGACCCTGGGCAAGTGACTTATCCCTGTTTACTTCAGTTTCCTCATCTGTAAAATGAGCTAGAAAAGGAAATGGCAAACCACTCTAGTATATTTGCGAAGAACATCCTCAAAAAAGGGGTCATGAGGAATCAGACAAAACTGAAAACAACAACAAGACCTGGCAAATCTCTGATTAATGGAGTACTTTGAGTATTCGATATGTAATCCTCTATGCAGGCATGATGCCATGTTAGGAAACATTGCTTATCATTTGATTTCCTCGAAGCTGCTGAAAATGCCAGAATCATCAGGAGAAAACCACAATGATGACATCATTTCTACCAATTTAACCTACATAAAAAGCCTCAAATTGTATTCTTCATCATTAAGATATAAAAGATAATGGAGAATACTTGTTTTTTTCTCCTGTGGATTCAAGGAAGTCTGTAGGACACATTTAGTCTCATTGCAGCAAGATTCCCACCTGGCACTACTTCTACTGAGTACGTAAAAGGTGATCCACAGTAGGTTTAGAAAGAACATGAAAAAATTACTGGTTTCTTCCCACTTGTGACTAAAATAGTACTATTGACTTGCTACTACGTGGGGGCAGTAAAGGCAAGGGAGGGGCATGGAGGCCCAGCATAAAAATGATATTAGTGCTGAATGCCAGATTAGCAATGTTGGTTTGGATCATAGCACTGATTTTAGTTTAGTTGTTTTTATAGTATTCTGATTTATTCTATTTTTTAATTTAAGTTCTTAGAAATGTTAGCTCTGAAGGCCAAAGATGATATATTTATGTCTATGAACAGAAAGAAATAATGCTTATTTCTTTCAAAGGGAAGAATGAAGTCCGCAACACATATGGAAAATAATCATTTCCTATAGCTTGCTGAAGTTAAGTCCAACATCAAGTTAGCATTTTTTTAATCAGTAAATATACACTAGAGAGTGTGACAATAAGGCATGTGTGCCAAGAAAGCACAAAGCCTTTTAGCGTAATCAATAAGCATTCATAAAATACCTACTAGGTGCCCCTAGTACTGAGATTTATCCTGGGGATTATAGACAAAAATGAGAGAGTGAAATAGTCCCTTCTTTACAAATAGCATGTATTCTATTGGGATGGGAGGAGAGACATTTTATCTATTCTGATGTAATTTTATACTTTTGTGGATCAGTGATCTCAGTGGTGTCAGTATACACACACACACACACACACACACACACACACACACATATTCATAGAGGATTCCTCCAGTGCTCTGACAGCCCTCCTCTGGGCTTTCCATTCACTATCCCTTATTCTCATAATGTCATTGGCCCATCTTCATTTGTTATCACACATGTCTTTATTTATGATATCTTTGACTCCTCATCTTGAGTACAACGTTGTTGGTGATGTGTTGTTATACTCACCATGTACCTTTCCATTGCTATCTGGGTAACCTGTGATTTATGTTCCTCTGATATAATGGTTTTCTATGATTTATAGTTATGTAGTATCACTGGGAAAATATTAACAATGAAGAGTTGGACTTTTGTGGCAGCAATCACTTTGCAGTTATTGGAAGTGCTACACAATTTCCCAAATGCAATCCAATCTGAGTTCTTTTTATTTAATTCACAGCCATTTCATTGTCCTTTTTTGGAGGGCAGAGGAACCAGGACAACAGTAACTGGCTGGGCATAAATGAGATTTTCAACACAGCAGCAAATGCAGCAGCTAAGTTGTATATCATAGTTGGCCAAGAACAGGAAGCTTTATCAAAAGGATACTTAAGAAGGAAATGAACCAAGACAAGTGCCAACTGGGACAGAAGGTATTGACAGATGAAGGATGGAAAACAAATCTGGTAAGGAGGTGAAGAGGCCTAAACGCCTCCTAATGTAAAATTTCCACAGTTAACTACCTCTGCATAGTTCAAGGAGAGAAGAAAAAGGTTATGTGACTTAAAGGATATTATCTAAAATTAGTCAAAGGTGGAGGAAAGAAACAGCCTATGAAAACCTCATCTTTATACCAATTTTATGAGAATAGTCTTTACCTGAATCAAAGGTATCTTTGATGAAAATGTTAAAAAGAAACATGTTGAGGCAATTTTAGCCTCAACTGTTAGTACTAGTTAAAATTCTCTGAGAAATGGCGAAGAGTTAACATCTGTAGTTCGAATCCCACCTGTCACTTACCACCTACATAACCTTGGGCAAATCACTCATCCTTTCTAGTCATGGGTTTCCTCATCTATAAAATAAAAGAATTAGATTACACAGTCTCTGAGATCCTCTCTAAACCTATGACTCTACTCTTGTCTACTCCCCATTTTTTAGAGGTAACAAATTATTAAATCAATTTGCAATAAACTCTGTGATTTCATCAGTATTTTCCTTCCCTTTTTGTTCTTTCTTCTAATTTCATGTTGATTTCTTCACTTAATCAAAGGTATACAGACAACTGATTATAAAATGGCTGCAGTTTCCACAAGTGTTTCCTATCCAATCTTTTGCCTTTTTGTTTTCTTGGTGGTTATTAAATATTTGGTTTTACATTTTCTTCTGAGAAAATGCATTTGTGACATTCAGGTTTTTGGCTTCTTTAATTTCTTGGTCCAACATAGTTTTAATAATAATAGTAATAACTATTTAAGTTTGATATATCATTTCACATGAGCCTCACAGCAAACTAAGGAGATAGGTGCTATAGTTATCCCAGTTTTATAGGAGAAACTGAGGCAGACACAGGTTAAGTGACTTGCTTAGGGTCACGCAGCTCATAAGAGTCTAAGACTGTATTTGAATTCAGGTCTTCTTGACTCTAGGTCTAGCACTTTATTACCTGCATCACTTTTATACTGAAGTCACTGAGTATCAATCTTTCCAAATTTTTTCAAAAATTTTCTTTACTTCTTCATCCTCTGCCACAAATGATGGTAAATATTCTACAGTTGCTTTTAGCCTCATCTTGTTTTATGTTCATCATGAGCAGTGAAAAGTGATATTAGAGGGGGAGCTAGGTGGTACAGTGGATAGAGCATCGGCCCTGAAGTCAGAAGGACCTGAGTTCAAATCCAGCCTCAGACCAAAAACTTGATACTTACTAGCTATGTGACCCTGGGCAAGTCACTTAACCTGTGTCTGCCTCAGTTTCTCTATAAACTGATACATAGCACCTATCTCCTTAGTTTGCTTGTGAGGCTCATGTGAAATGATATATCAACTTAAATAGTTATTACTATTATTATTAAAACTATGTTGGACCAAGAAATTAAAGAAGCCAAAAACCTGAATGTCACAAATGCATTTTCTCAGAAGAAATGTAAAACCAAATATTTAATAACCACCAAGAAAACAAAAAGGCAAAAGATTGGATAGGAAACACTTGTGGAAACTGCAGCCATTTTATAATCAGTTGTCTGTATACCTTTGATTAAGTGAAGAAATCAACATGAAATTAGAAGAAAGAACAAAAAGGGAAGGAAAATACTGATGAAATCACAGAGTTTATTGCAAATGATTTAATAATTGTTACCTCTAAAAAATGGGAGTAGACAAGAGTAGAGTCATAGGTTTAGAGAGGATCTCAGAGACTGTGTAATCTAATTCTTTTATTTATAGATGAGGAAACCCATGACTAGAAAGGATGAGTGATTTGCCCAAGGTTATGTAGGTGGTAAGTGACAGGTGGGATTCGAACTACAGATGTTAACTCTTCGCCATTTCTCAGAGAATTTTAACTAGTACTAACAGTTGAGGCTAAAATTGCCTCAACATGTTTCTTTTTAACATTTTCATCAAAGATACCTTTGATTCAGGTAAAGACTATTCTCATAAAATTGGTATAAAGATGAGGTTTTCATAGGCTGTTTCTTTCCTCCACCTTGACTAATTTTGATAATATCCTTTAAGTCACATAACCTTTTTCTTCTCTCTCTTGAACTATGCAGAGGTAGTTAACTGTGGAAAATTTTACATTAGGAGGCGTTTAGGCCTCTTCACCTCCTTACCAGATTTGTTTTCCATCCTTCATCTGTCAATACCTTCTGTCCCAGTTGGCACTTGTCTTGGTTCATTTCCTTCTTAAGTATCCTTTGATAAAGCACTCTGTTCTTGGCCAACTATGATATACAACTTAGCTGCTGCATTTGCTGCTGCGTTGAAAATCTCATTTATGCCCAGCCAGTTACTGTTGTCCTGGTTCCTCTGCCCTCCAAAAAAGGACAATGAAATGGCTGTGAATTAAATAAAAAGAACTCAGATTGGATTGCATTGGGAAATTGTGTAGCACTTCCAATAACTGCAAAGTGATTGCTGCCACAAAAGTCCAACTCTTCATTGTTAATATTTTCCCAGTGATACTACATAACTATAAATCATAGAAAACCATTATATCAGAGGAACATAAATCACAGGTTACCCAGATAGCAATGGAAAGGTACATGGTGAGTATAACAACACATCACCAACAACGTTGTACTCAAGATGAGGGTCAAAGATATCATAAATAAAGACATGTGTGATAACAAATGAAGATGGGCCAATGCATTATGAGAATAAGGATAGTGAATGGAAAGCCCAGAGGAGGGCTGTCAGAGCACTGGAGGAATCCTCTATGAATATGTGTGTGTGTGTGTGTGTGTGTGTATACTGACACCACTGAGATCACTGATCCACAAAAGTATAAAATTACATCAATAGATAAAATGTCTCTCCTCCATCCCAATAGAATACATGCTATTTGTAAAGAAGGGACTATTTCACTCTCTCATTTTTGTCTATAATCCCAGGATAAATCTCAGTACTAGGGGCACCTAGTAGGTATTTTATGAATGCTTATTGATTACGCTAAAAGGCTTTGTGCTTTCTTGGCACACGATGCCTTATTGTCACACTCTCTAGTGTATATTTACTGATTAAAAAAATGCTAACTTGATGTTGGACTTAACTTCAGCAAGCTATAGGAAATGATTATTTTCCATATGTGTTGCGGACTTCATTCTTCCCTTTGAAAGAAATAAGCATTATTTCTTTCTGTTCATAGACATAAATATATCATCTTTGGCCTTCAGAGCTAACATTTCTAAGAACTTAAATTAAAAAAGAATAAATCAGAATACTATAAAAACAACTAAACTAAAATCAGTGCTATGATCCAAACCAACATTGCTAATCTGGCATTCAGCACTAATATCATTTTTATGCTGGGCCTCCATGCCCTCCCTTGCCTTTACTGCCCCACGTAGTAGCAAGTCAATAGTACTATTTTAGTCACAAGTGGGAAGAAACCAGTAATTTTTTCATGTTCTTTGTAAACCTACTGTGGATCACCTTTTACGTACTCAGTAGAAGTAGTGCCAGGTGGGAATCTTGCTGCAATGAGACTAAATGTGTCCTACAGACTTCCTTGAATCCACAGGAGAAAAAAACAAGTATTCTCCATTATCTTTTATATCTTAATGATGAAGAATACAATTTGAGGCTTTTTATGTAGGTTAAATTGGTAGAAATGATGTCATCATTGTGGTTTTCTCCTGATGATTCTGGCATTTTCAGCAGCTTCGAGGAAATCAAATGATAAGCAATTTTCCTAACATGGCATCATGCCTGCATAGAGGATTACATATCGAATACTCAAAACTCATTAATCAGAGATTTGCCAGGTCTTGTTGTTGTTTTCAGTTTTGTCTGATTCCTCATGACCCTTTTTTGAGGATGTTCTTCGCAAATATCTAGAGTGGTTTGCCATTTCCTTTTCTAGCTCATTTTACAGATGAGGAAACTGAAGTAAACAGGGATAAGTCACTTGCCCAGGGTCACACAAACTAATAAGTGTCTAGACCAGACTTGAACTCAGGTCTTCCTAACACCAGCCCTGGCACTCTACCCACTGTACCATCTAGCTACCCTCACTTGGAGATATGTAGGGGAATCCCCCATATAATCTTTGCTTTTAATAGGGTAGTAAAGACGGGGCAAAATAAAAACAACACTGATCCACATACAAAAATGCATTATATATTACAGAATTACATACTCAATACACAGAAAAGTAAACAATCATTACTGCAATGAAAGGGAAGTAGTAAACTGGATTACATTAGTGGGTTAGACATTGGCTGGCGGTGAACAGAATCATTTCAATGAAGATGCTGTTTAAATATAGGAAGGGAGTTTTGGCAAAAGGGAAGGAGGTTGCTGATATGCTTAGGACAGATTTGGCAAAGAAGCAGGAAACAGATTAAACATGGGGTAAGAACATGGGGCAGGAAGAAGGCAGGATTATCTAGATAAGAACAAAGGTCTGAAAAAATGAGTAGAGAAAGTGGGTGTTGTGCTAACTGTTAGACATCATTGAAAGCCATAGGCAGAAGTTTATATTTGGTCAGGAAGGAAAGGGAAAACAATTAGAAAGCTTCAGGTCATAAAATAATGGCGCAGCTGGCAAATGTACAAAATTGTTGTTTGTACAGGTTTGAAGAACAGTTTTGGAATGGACTGAGCCTTGAAAATAGGAAAGATTTGGAATGAAGTAATTAGGACCTTGACAAGGAATTTAGCAGCAAATGAAATAGGGGAATTCAAATAATTTTTCAGAAGAAAAGGGCTTCTGTGGAAGGTGGAAGTATTGAAGATTACTCTGAAGTTTCAGACTTGGAATAAGATGACTGTGCTGGTAGTGTTTGAGTGGTAAAAACAGGAAAACCTAAAAACCTCTGTTTTCCATGCTGAATCTGAATCTGTTTTCAATTATTTTTTTTTTAATTTTGGGGTCAAACCTATGATTTCATCATAATTGAGAATGTTTAGTATGGAAGATCCCTCCACTAATACAGATTATGAACTCTAAAATTTATAGTCTTACAGAGCTACCCAGGACCCTGAAAAGTTAATTGATTTTTCCATGATCACACAAGCAGTATATAATGGAGATAGAGCCTGAACTTGGGTCTTCCTTATAACATGGCCAGGCCATAGACATAATATGGTGTAGTTAAGTTTGAGGCAGCATCCAATGGGAAAATTAATGGAAAATTTAAAAGATGTGAGTGATTAATTTAGGACTGAACAAGGAAAAGAGATGTTGTTGTTGTTGTTATTGAGTCCTTTCAATGATGTCCAACTCTTTGTGACACCCCTTGGATTGGTTTTTTTGTTGTTTTTTGGTTTTGGTTTTTTTTGGCAAATATTAGAGTGGTTTGCCATTTCCTTAGCCAGCTCATTCTACAGATAAGGAAACTGATGCAAAAAGGATTAAGTGATGTGCCTAGGGTCACACAGCTAGTAAGTGTGTGAAGCCAGATTTGAACTCACCAAGATGAGTCTTCCTGACTCCAGGCCTGGCACTCTATCCACTGCACCACCTAGCTGCCAAAGAGATATTAGGGGTATAAAAGAACAGTTTGGGAGGTATGTATATATAGAGGATATAAGAAGACATGATAGTATTCCAAGCAAATGGGGGCAAGGAAAGAATATTAGTCAACTCAGCATAAACTCTTTGGGGATATTCATACTGAATATTGTGGAGTAAAGAATAAGGTAGAAAAAAGAAACTAGAAGAATTATGATTATGACATTTCCTTGTTCAGAAATCTTCAATTAACTGCCTTCTACCTGGGATAAACACGAAGTCCTAAACCTAGCATCAAAGCCAACCAGAACATTTTCCAAGTGGATATAATAAACACTTAATAAATGTTTGCTGACCAACTGACTGATTAGACTTTGTATTTTTTTATTATTTGATTTCGTGTACTTGATAGTATTTACCAACTGCATATCAGTCTTTCCTACCTATATGCATTTGCTTACACTATGTCCCCTAGCAGGAATGGTCTCTTTTCTGCCATTTTTGCCTATAGAAATTCTCCTTGTCCTTCAATGCCTAACTCAAATGCCACCTTCCCTATAAAGTTTTGCTTGATCACTCCAGCTAAAAAGTATTTCTTCCAACTTTGAATTTTCAAGATAAATTTGTGCCTTTCATGTAATGCTTATAAAATTCCACCTCCTATTAATACTGATTGGTGAAAGCAGGTCCTTGAAGGCAGGTATCATATTTAATTCTTCTCTGTATTCCTCCTATGCTAAGCAGTTTGTTCCACATAGCAAGTGCTCAATATGTGTGTGTTGAATGTGTGTAAACCCAACAAAGACAGAACAATGCCAAAGAATTTAAGACCAAAGAAAGTATCCAGAAAGTGAGTATGGACAATGCCAAACACTGAAATCTAAGAAGATGAGAGTAGAGTATAGGTTCTTTGATTTATTCATTGGTCCTTAGTTACAGTGTAAAGGTGATTTTGCTGGACCAGTAAAAATGGAAAGCAGCCTGAAATGTTGGAAGAACAAATATAGAAGTTGAAATAGAAAGAATACATAGTCTCTCTCACAAGTATGGGTATATGAAGACAGGAAATGACTGAAATTAGGAGGTACTACTAGAGTGTGCATGAAAAGCACCTTAGAAAGATCCAAGGTTTGGGAGGAGAGAACAATAATAAGACAGTGAGTCCAGAAGAGAAGTAAAGCAGGGATTGGAACCCAATTCCTATGAACCTGAATCCAAATCCCATGTTTTTTCCACTTTCTATATTACATTGCTCCTTTAAAGAAAAGAAGAGGAAAGGACAGGTGCCATATTTAATGATATTCTGCTAGTGGTCACTTCACTTTATTCAGGAAGAAATTACCCAGGGAAAAGGATTGAGTCACTACAATGCAGTTTCTCGAAGGGGGGGACAAAAATAGAGGAATCAAAATAACTAAGAAATAGAATTTACCCTAAATCATTTCAACTTGATTTGCTTTCATAAACTTTCATTTTAATTTTATCTCAACTGTGCATTACTGCAACTGATCATAGTCACACATTTTGGATTAGTGAAGAGTTTCCAAAAAAATTATGGTTCCTTTGGTGCTAAATTATGTTTTATACTAAATAATTTCCATTATAAACACAATTTTCCAATATTAAAGGACATATATATTAAATACAGCCTTATTGTGCATATATCCTAAGTTAAATATGAAAATCTTGCACACATAAAAAAAGGATTCAGGGAATTTCTTTTCCTCATGTCTCCATAGCATTTAGGGACAAAACAACACTTCATACATCTGAAATAACTAAACATTGTCTCTGCCTTGGTTCTTATTTACATGTTCAACTTCAATTTGGCCTCAGCACAGGCTGGATTTATGTTTTTTATATCTTGCAGTTATTTTCCTAGGGTTTTTTTTTTTTGGTTCTTGTCTCTGAATCTGTGTCTCTATCCATCTGTCTGTCTCTGTGTCTGTCTCTCTTCTTCTGTCTTTTCCTTCTTCCCTCCCTATCTCTCTTTCTAATATTTGGAGTTTACTGGTGGTATCCCTGGGGTGCACTTATGTGAGGACATAGCCAGGTGTCACATAGGATGCACATTTCTGAGGCTTTTTAAAGGATTCAAAGAGCCAGTGTTGAAGAGAAAGGGATCTTCTAAATTCTACTTTACTGCTTCTTCCATTAAATGCACATTCCATTAATCTACACTGGAACCTCATCTCCATGTGCAGCTTGTGCCTGAAATAACTTCCTTAAAATCTTACAGAAATTTTCAACAGGTATGCTTAGTATTAGATTTGTAAGCATTTCTTATTTTTTGACTTTTTTTCTTCTTTCTTCTCTTTTTCTTTTGAGCCTTGTAGCTTTGCAGCTTTGGCACATTGGAAAACAGAAACGAACTTACCTAGATATGAAAAGCATAACTCTCTTTTATAAAATGAAAATATCTTTCTTTCCAGAACAAATGTATTCTATACATTGCTGGCACTGCTTAGCAATTATTAGACCACCACTGGCATTAATTGATCTTCTGTTCTTAACTTCCTAAATAGGTGGATGTAGAGGTACCATGAAACTAGGGAGGACAGTGGCAACTAGGGAGTTCTGTGGTCCTGAAGATGATAAAATGACACTTGCTACAGCTTCCCTGGTCACCCGATGATTCTTATGTAATCACTGAAAACTTTCAAAAAAATTTAAGGTCCGCTCAGTGTTTTCATGGCGTTCTTCAAAGTTAATTATCTTATTGATGAATGAAGATATCCATGCAGTAAATGAAACTACTGAGACAATAAAGAGGATCTTAATTTTTTACCTACTTCTTCAAAGAGGGTGGTAAAGTTCTGGTTGAGGGATGACTTAGTGAAGAGGGCCAATGATTTACCTGCTGAATCAGTACACTAATCATATCTCTAGCATTCAGATGGGAAACCTGCAGAGTATATTGAAAGGACTGACCCAGCTCCATCTGGGAAAGCTGATGATAAGATCATAACCTACAGAGACAGACCACAGCAGAGAAAATAAAGCATTTGCACCAAAATGATAGTAGTAGATGCGTATGCCTATTGAGAGGCAGCACATTATTATTTCTATGGAACTGGTGAAAAATCTGAACTACCAATATTAAAGCAAAAGGAAAGAGTATAGGAACATCTCTCCAACTCAGAATGTATGAACTTGTCTATTAAATATTCAAACATTATTACTGATTCCACCATGTGCTGCTGTTTATTAGACATTTTCATTACCTTCTCATTAAAAATCATTGCTGAAAAGTATTTTTTTATTGATGGATTATATGCTAAATGCAAATGAAATGAAAGTACAGGAACAGGCTTTGAAAAATTATATTTACAAAGTTACCAGGCAAATTCTCTCCTCACTGGTAACGAAGATTACTTTGTCAGGCACTATCACAACAAAGCCCTCTCCCTCATGCATCTTCCCAGAAGGAATGGAGTTGTTGATGTTACTTCATGTATCATGGGTGATTTTCAAAAATCTACTTTTACAGTAAAAGTGCTAAACTTGGAGACACAGTTTCTGGGCTCAAGTCCTAACTTTGTCATTTTGCTTGTTATGTGATCTCAGGTAAGGCAACATCTTGAGCTTTAGTTTCCTCATTTAAAATTTTTATATGGTAAGATTTCTATCACCTATTTTAAAAGGTGAGTGTGGAATAAAAATAATAGCTTACATGTATAGTTTAGGTTTCCTCAATGAAATTATTATGACAAGAATAAATGTTAAGTTATATTATAGAAAAGTAGCACTAAGTCTAGAGAGGTGGTGGCAATGAACACAAATGTGGAATTGAACTGGGTATAAGTAAGATGGAATAGGCTAAGAATGATTAAAGCTTGGATAGGCTAAGAAATGTGGTGAAGGCATGTTGACAACAGGAGGTCCTGAATGCTCTAGTTAGAAAGGTTTAAATGATAAGATATTCTCTTTATCTAACCCAAATTCCTTTCTTTACTTTAGTTAAAACTTTTCTTCTGTCCTTTGTGATGGTTAAAAAAGACCTTGTTTCTCTTCAATGTATAATGATCCTTCATATTCTTGAAGATTTCATATAATAGGAAACATCTGTGTATGTAGGACTTTTCAAAGATCTTCCACTCTAATTTCACAAGCAAAGTCAAGAGAAAACAAAGAATTTACTCCCAAAGGAAGAATTTTGGAGAAAATCTTTTAACTATAACTTTACACCACGTTAAGATAAGGGGAAGAATATTCATATCTATACAGCAGGCAAAATGGATGCTTCCTATATGCCTGCCTCTTGCTGAAATATAAGTGAACCAGCCAATCTGATGAGAATGATTTAGACTCTTAAACTATGTCTATATTAAAAACCGAATGCTTATCTTCCTTCTCAATAGATGGATTTATTTTAGTCCACTAGATAGTGAATCTAGGACAAGGATCATATCTCACAAGTTAGAAAATTGTATCTACACTCATCACATCCCACATGGTCTATTACAGTACTTTTATTATAATATATGCTCCAAAATATTTGTTGAATGAAGAGTCATAAAATTAGAAGCTTATTTTTCACATAACCATCTATGTTAATCCTTGTTTTTGCTTGTTGAAATCAAATGCAAGTCAAAATTCAAATTGTCCATGATAATAACACACTCAAAGGGCATAACTGGTAGCTTTTGCTGGTTGGCCCATTAAATGTTTCTTTTAAAATTTCTAACAGGAAATCTGGGAGAGCAGAGGAAGCACTACAGCTGAGCTCTCCCAAAGTTCCCCTCCAAACAACTTTAAAATAACACCTCAAAGCGGACTCTGGAATGGCAGAGCCAACAAAATGTCAAGGGGAAACATTTTTGCAGTCTGTGACAACTGAGGAGGTTGGAAGAAGGGATCTGTGACACTGGGGTGGGGCTTGTATGGATCCCATGTGCAGTCATACCAGCTATGGGTCTTGGAAATGGCAACAGCAATTTCCTGAGCTCTCAGTCCAGAGATGGTAAGGAGCTCTGGCAACTAGTCAGAAAGAAATTACATGGAATACTATTGTGCTATAAGAAGTGAAGAGCAGGGGGACTTAAAAAACAAACAAACAAACCAGGAGACTTGTATGGACTGAAGCTGAGTAAAGTGAGCAGAACCAGGAGAACATTGTACACAGTAACAGCCATGTTGTGCGACGACTAACATTGATAGACTTAGCCCTTCTCAGTAATGCAAGGATCTAAGACATCTCCAAAGGTCTCATGATGGAAAATGCTATCCACATCCAAAGAAAGAACTATGGAGTTTGAATGCAGATCGAAGCATACTATTTGCTCTTCTTTTCTTCTGTTTTGTTTTGTTTTCTCTTTCTTGTTGTTCCTCCTATTGGTTCTAATTCTTCCTTACAACATCACTAATGTGAAAATAAGTTTAATAGGAATGTATATGTATAGCCTATATCAGATTGCATGCCATCTTGGGAAGGGAGGTGAGGAGGGAGGGGGAGAAAAATTTAAAACTCATAAGCTTATGTAAGTGATTGGTGATAAATTAAAATAAATTAATAAAAAAGAAAGAAATTACAAGGGACACCTTACTAGCACTGGGCACAAGACAGTGAACTGTTTGACCACTCCATTGTCTATACCCACATCCAGGTTGGAGTTTCAGGGTGAAGAGGAGTGCTTTCAGTCCCAAGAGATCAGGGACTCTGAGGAGCTATGTTGGCTTGGGTCACAAGGGAACAGGGCCTTCCTGAAGAAGGACCACAGAGCACACCTAAAGGGAAGTGACCACATCTCTCCCAGATCACATGACCCTGGAAGCACTGAAACTTCTAAACACCTAGAACCAGCTCTGAAAATAGCAGTGCTAAAAAACCTGAAGCTTAAGACAGAGTCCTACCCTTATCCTAGCAATTTTAACATAAAGTTAAAGTCAAGAAATAGGCTGAACTAATGAGAAAAAAAGGGTCTGACCACAAAAATCTACTATAGCAAAAGGGAAAATCAAGACACAAACTCAGAAAAAGACAACTATGTCAAAACAGCTAAAAGCAAAGTAGTCTACATAGACAGAGAGCAAAAAAGTGAATCAATTATATTTAGATTTCCTCAGAAAAAAATTAAGGGGTAAAAAAGAAGGAAGCAAGAGGAGAAGAGGGAAAGGAGAAATAGAATAGGGAAAGGAATTTCACAAAAAAAGAGGCACAAAAGGAAAACCTTTTATAATGGAAGAGAAAATGGGGAGTGGCAGGTAATGCTTGAACCTCACTCTCATCTAAATTTGCTCAAAGAGAAAAGAATACACACACACAGAGTTGGATATAAAAATTGATCTTACCTAATAGGGAAGTAGGAGGGGAAAGGTGATAAAATAGTGGACAGATATAGGGAGGCAGGGGTCAGAAGCAAAATAGACTTTTGAGAAAGGACAAGGCAAAAAGAGAAAAAAAGAAAAAAAAAGGAAAATGCACAGTTAGTAATGATAACCAAGAATGTGAAGAGGATGAATTGACTCATAAAATAGAAGAGGATAGTAGAATGGATTACAAAAACACACACGATACAAAAAAGACACACACAGAGTTAAAATAAAGGGCTGGAGCAGAATCTTATACTTCAATTGAAATAAAAAAGGCATGATTTCAGAAAAATCAAAAGCAGAAACTGACCTAATTAAAAGGGATAAGCAGGGAAACTACATCTTGCTAAAAGGTACAATGAAGTAATAACTATACTATACATATATGCACCAAAATGGCATAGCATCCAAATTCTTAAAGGAAAAGTTAAATGAATTATAGGAGGAAATAGATACAAAACTATACTAGTGGGGACCTCAATTTTCCCTTCTTAGAGTTAGATAAATCTAACCATAAAATAAATAAGAAAAAAGTTAAGGAGATGGATACAATTTTACTTTAATTTATTTTTTGATGAACAGAATTTTAGAAAAGTTAGAAATGAGGACATCTGGAGAAAACTGAATGGGGATGGAAAGGAGTATACATTTTTCTCAGCTATACCAGGCACTTTCACAAAGATTGACCATGTATTAGGGCATTAAAACTTCACAAACAAATGAAAAAAGCAGAAATATTAAACACACTTTTCAGACTACAATACATTGAAATTATACTCAATAAAGGGATGTTGAAGCATATTATTAAAATTAATTAGAAAATTAAATAATCTCATCCTAAAGAATAAGTGGATCAAAGAATAAATAATAGAAACAATAATTTCCTTAAAGATAATGACAACAATGAAATGACATACCAAAATTTGTGGGATGCAACCAAAGCTGTTCTTTAAGGGAATATATATAGGGGCATATCAATAAAAGATACAAGGAGAACAGATCAATAAAGTGGATATGCAACTAAAAAAAACTAGAAGAAGAAGAGGTTAAAAACTCTCAATTAAACACCAAAATGAACATACTGAAAAATCAAAAGAGATATTAATAAAGTTGAAATTAAAACAACTGAAATAATAAATAAAACTAGAAACTGGTTATGTGGGGAAAACAATAAAATTCATAAACCATGGGTTAATCTGATTTTAAAAAACACAAGGAAGAAAACAAAATTACCAATGTCAAAATGAAAAAGGTTACTGCACTGCTAATGAAGATGAGAGTAAAGTAATTAGGTGTTATTTTGCCCAATTATATACCAGTAAAACAATCTAAAGAAATGAATAAATTTAGAAAAATATAAATTGCCCAGTTTAACAGAAGAAATAGAATAATTAAGTAACTCTATCTTAGAAAAAGAAATTGAGGGACAGCTAGGTAGCATAGTGGATAGAGCACCGGCCCTAGAAAACAAAAACCCAAAATTCATCTGGAAGAACAAAAGGTCAAGACTGTCAAAGGTATCAGTAAAAAATTATGTTAAAGAAGGCAGCCTAGCAGTTGCAGATTTCAAGCTATCTTTCAAAACAGTAATCATCAAAACAATCTGGTACTGGATAAGAAATAGACAGTAAATCAGTAGAATAGATTAGGCACACAATACACAGTAGTAAATGACCAGAGTAATCTACTGTTTGATAAACCCAAAGATCCAAACTTTTGAGGCAAGAATTTACTAGATGACAAAATCTGCTGGGAAAACTGGGAAGAAGTTTGGTAGAAATGAGATATAGACCAACATCTCATACTGTATACCAAAATAAGGGCAAAATGGGTACATGATCTTGTGGGAATTGTGTGAACTAAACTGATTTTATCTTATAAAACTGACTCCATTTTAAGATCCCTTTCCCCCTCCCAATTCAGAAAGTCCCCAAACTTCTGATTTTGGCTGCATTCATTTTGTTTGTGCAAAAAAAAAAATTCACATAATCAAAATGTTCCATTTTACTTCCCATGATCTTTTATATCTCTCATTTGATTGTAAACTCTTCTCTTATCCATAGAACTGACAATTCTCCAATAAGAAATCAGATTACCTGATATTATAT
Organism: Phascolarctos cinereus; assembly: GCF_003287225.1. Taxonomy (NCBI): domain Eukaryota; kingdom Metazoa; phylum Chordata; class Mammalia; order Diprotodontia; family Phascolarctidae; genus Phascolarctos; species Phascolarctos cinereus. The sequence continues at coordinate 18,699 of NW_027555561.1, forward strand.
GCTGGTTTATATCCTGTTTATTGTTTTCAGATAATGTATAGAAATCAGCACAAAATCTTTATTTGGGGTCCAGTGCCTGCTGGGAGTGGATGTCTAGTTTGTTGTGCAATTTGTTGTGCAACTGCAAGACTTGCCAATCAGTTGATATGCCCAGAAGCTTGAACCTTTGTTTCCTCAGTTATTGTAGATTTCATGCACCACAATTTAAACATTAATAGTGATAGCATAAGTAAATTAGGGGAGCATGAACAATTTACTTGTCAGATCTATGGATAAAGGAAGAGTTTATGACCAAACAAGAGACGGAGAAGATCATGGGGAGTAAAATGAATCATTTTGATTACATAAACTTAAAAAAAAAGTTGAACAAACAAAAGCAATGCAGCCAAAATTAGAAGAAAAGCAGGAAACAGAAAAAAAAATGAGAAATTTCTTTGATAAAGGCCTCATTTCTTAAATACTTAGGAAATTAAGTCAAATTTATAAAAATAATAGCCATCTACCAATTCATAAATGGTCACAGGATATGAACAGGCAGTTTCCAGAAGAAATCACAGCTATCAATGCTAGCATGAAAAAATGCTCTAAATCACTATTGATTAGAGAAATGCAAATTAAAACAATTCTGAATTACTACTACACACCTGTCGGATTGGCTAATGGGACAGAAAAGTAAAATGGCAAATGTTGGCAGGGATATATGGAAATAGGGACACTAATACATTGCTGGTGGGGTTGCAAACTGGCCTAACAATTCTGGAGAACAATTTGAAACTATCTTGTAAGGGTTATAAAACCATGCAACCTTTGATCCAGCAACACCACTACTAAGTTTGTATCCTAAAGAGAAGGGAAAAAAAAGGGAAAAAAAAGGAAAAGGAACTATATGTGCAAAAATATTTATAATAGCTCTTTATATGGTGGCAAAGAATTGGAAATTGAGGGGATGCTTACAATTGGGGAATAGCTGATGCCAACAGGTAATCACAGCTTCACGAAAGTTATGTGAAAACTAGAATTATTACAAGAGAAATGAGCATGCACATGGAACCCAAAGAATTCACAGTCCATAAAGAAGTTTGCATGTTTATGACAGCATAACAAAGAGAGGAGAAAACACAACTTTTCCACTAAAGGGGAGTGGCATGGGAGGGAGAAAGGTGCAGCAAAGGTGGGAAAAGAACAAAACCCCTCCCAAAGAGGATAATCAAGGCAATGGCAAAAGCTGCATTCTTTTCCCTGGGCAGTACTAGACTATGAAGATAAGATGCTTACCTACAAGGGTCCCAGATCCACAAGCAGTTTCTTGGCCTAGTGCAGATTGATTGGTGCTTGTGGACTCCCAATGACACAGGCAATCTATTTTGGGATGCAAACAACAAATTCTGTCAGCTTGGGAGACTTTGTCCTAGTGTTTCTGGAAAACATGGCAACTCCAAAAGACAAGTTCAGGAGACCCATTAACATTCCTTCACACTGAGTAAGTTACAGTAAATGACTATGATGAAATACTATTGTGCTACAAGAAATGTTGAGGGGAATTGTCCCAGAAAAATTTGAGAAGAAATATGTAAACTGATGCAAAGTGAAGTGAGTAGAAACAGGAGAACATCATATAAAATAACAGTAATACTGTAACCATAATCGACTGTGAAAGATTCAGCTGCTCTAATCGATACAATGATCCAAGACAATGATCCAAGACTCATGATGAAAAATGCTATCTATATCCACAGAAAGAACTGATGAACTCTAAGTACAGATTAAAGTATACTTTTTCACTTTCTTTATGTTTCTTACTTTTTATTGTGTTGGGTTTTTTTTTTTGCAACATGGCTAATGTGGAATTATATTTTGTATGAATTCACATGTATAATTGACATCATATTGCTTGCCTCCTCAATGAGAGGAGGTGTAGGAGGGATGGAGAAAATGTAGAACTCAAAACTTTTAAGAAATAAATGTTAAAAATTTATAAATAAAATTTTGAATTGGTAGTGAATAAAATGGGCTATTCATTTCCTATTTCTCCTTTAAAGACAATATCCTTTTAGGGCTTGTTAAAATGAATTATAGACATGTGAGAGGATCACATATTAATTCAATTACATAAATATTATTAAATGCCTACTATGTGCAAGGTATTTTCCTAGGACCCGGGGGACAGCCATTCCTTTCTTTCAGAGAACTTTCAGTCTAAAAGGGTAGTAGCACATATATGTCATCATCATCATCACCACCACCACCACCACCACCACCACCACTAGCATTTATATAGAGTATACTATGTGTCAGGCACTATGCTAAGTGTTTTACAAATATCATCTCATATATGGTGTAGCCAGGTGGTGCAGCGGATACAGCACCAGCCCTGAAGTCAGGAGGACCTGAGTTCAAAATCTGGCCTCAGACCAAACACTTGACACTTACTAGCTGTGTGTGACTCTGGGCAAGTCACTTAACCCCAACTGCTTAAAAAAAAAATCATCTCATTTCATCCTCACAACAACCCTGGGAGGTAGGGACTATTATTATTTCTATTTTACAGATGAAGAAACTGAATAGACTTGCTCAGAGTCACTGAGCTAGTAAGCATTTGAGACCAGTTTTCTACTCAGGTCTTCCTGACTGTAGGCCCAGTGTTCTATCCATTGTACCACCTCATGGCCCATAAGTATACACAAATAATTATAATTCAAGGAAGATTGGGATGGCATACTATGAGGAAATTTGCAGAGGAAGATCACTTTCAGGCAGGGTAATTAGGGAAAGCTTTCTAGAGGAGGTGACACCTAAATTGAGGCTTTAAGGAAGAGAGGAATTGTAACGGGCAGATATAGAAGGAGTGCATTCCAGACATGGGGGTGGTCTTTGGGAATACAGAGAGACAGGAGAGTGTGGACCAAGTTTTAAGGATAGCTAATAGACTGGTTTGGCTGGAATACAGAGTTTACAAAGAGGGATAGTGTGAAATAAGGCAGGAGAGGTAGGATGGATGGATAGCTTACAAAGTTAGTCTAAGAAGCTAATGTTTGTAGGTAATGAGAAGCTGCTAAAGTTTTGGAAGCAGAGAAGAAACATAATTAAACATCTGCCCTTTAAAATAATCCTGTGAGGAAGGGGGGAGGGTGAACATTTTCTTAGCTCTTTTTTATAGATAAGGAAGTAAAAAATATATTCATTTGGAAGACTGATTTGGCAGCAGTGTGAAAGTTTGATTGGAGAAACTCGGGAGAGAAAAATGGACGCAGACTTAAGCAGTGCCATTCTTACAGGATTAGGGTCCTCTGCTCATCCTCAAAGACGGGTTTAAAGAACTCGTACCATTTTGAAATTTTGGCCATGAGTACTGGTTTTGTCTGAGAGAAAACTGGTTCATAGTGATCCTAGGAATTTTTGTTTACTGAGATATTTGGAGTGAGGGTTGTAATGGTAGGGAGGTTATATTTATTTTGGCTTAGATCTTTTCCACCAACCTCCATTCTCTGAATAGACCCTATACTCCTTAGACTGATACCATCACAATAGTCAACATTTATATGACAATTCATGTTCACAAAGTGCTTTACATACATTATCTCATTTAACCCTTACAATTGCTCTATGATGAAAATTTTCTCTGTGTGTGTGTGTGTGTGTGTGTGTGTGTGTGTGTGCGCTGGGGCATCAGACCTGCCTTTCATTGGCACAACAAACTCTCAATAAGTAAGCTATCTCTATAAATGTAGATGAGCATCTGTTCTGCAACTTAAACTATTAAACAGTTTCTTGGGGTGCACTGAGAGATTAAGTGATTTTCCCACAGTACTCATCCAGGACTTGAACAAAGGACTTTCTGACTCCAAGGCTGGCTCTCTATCTACTACCCTCACAAGGCCTCTGGAAACAGAAGTGAAGAAGCTGAGATTTAAATTTAGGTCCCCTGGCTCCAAATCCAGTGCGATTTTCAATATAATGCAGCTGCCTCTTTTAATCATTTTGAGGTAAGGACCCACTAGAACAGAGTAACCTCAGCCAAACAGAAACAGAAGTATTTTTCGAGAACAAAATAATGAAACTGCCCTTTGTCGAGTAAATGGTTTTCACTTAGGCCATTGTATTTTAACCTCAAGGGTATTCTAGTATCACCTTATCAGACTCTTGATAGAGCCATCTTTTAGTTTTAAGAAAGAAAAAAGAAAACCTAACTACAGGGATTTTTGTGACATTTGTCTTTGATAAGAAACTAAAAACGATATGGAGGCTAAAGCAAATGCATGTATACATACATATATACATATATATATAACATATATACATATATATATATATATATATATACACATATATATAAAATCATAAATACTACATTTAACAGAACAATTGCCCTGGAGCACTGATTAAATAGTTTTATGTTAAAAAAATGACACTTTGCGGAGTACAACTACAAACAATCAATTATTGTACAAGGGTTTACGAAATTACAGCAAAGTCATGATATGTGACTGAAATATCTCCTAAAGAGTTACAATTTTTAACACAGCCCTTTGCAGTCACAGAATGTCAATGCTGAAAGGGACTTTGAGAGGCCTAACACATACCTGATAAAGAAACCCTTCCTGAGAAGTGGTCTTTCAGCCATTACTTAAAGATGGGCAGCGAGGGAGAACCGATTATTTCCTAAAACAATTCACTCTGCTCTGGGGTAGCTCTAACTGCAAGGAATTTTTCCACATGTGATAAATTTGATAGATTCAATTATTAAAGCTGGGGAACTGCAATTCCAATATTTGTACTGGAGCCTGCATTTGTCTTCCAGGCTACCTCTTCCCTACAAATTCCCTTAGAGAAAAAAGGAGAAACAATGCCTCAACTAACATTTACAGAGGTAATGGATTAAATAATTTTCAATTTTATTTCCCCTATAGAAAATGTCCTTGCTTATGCAAAACTGGGCTATTTAACTTTCTAGATAACCCATTATTAGAAAAAACATGCTTTCCTACAGCAAAGATTTTATTTTAAAAAGATATTGAAATTTTTATCGAAACTGAATCTACAGCTTTATGTTTTCAAAAGGCAGGGGGAGAAGGGTCATCTTCAATATATACAAACAGCTTTGCTTTTAAAAAGTCCTTCCTGCCAACAACATGATTAAATTTCATTTATCTACATCTAAGGACTCATATTTCTGTACCTGAATTGAACCATGGTCTTGGGATCTAAGTAATCTCATTTTGACTCTCTTTTAATCAAAAAAGGCATATAAATTTCCAGACTGTTTTATCTATTTTCATTTTATTATTCAATATATAAGCCCAACACATCTTCAAATCTTTAACCTTTGATACTTGCCTTTGGACAATAATTCTTTATAAGAAATAAAGGAGAAGTTTTAAAAGTTCAAATTCAAATATATTTGGCCCCATTAACTCAATGATAATACTAACATATTTGCAAAGTATTTTCCTCACAATAGGGAGCTGTATTTTAAAAATTCACCTTTGTATAGATTTTCCTTTATTTGCAAAATGTGTTAGATTTATTTTTTCTATTGAAAACTGTACTCCTTGTCTTCTTCCATTTCATCCTCTTTGATGGAAAACCAAATGGTTTCAACTCTCCTTTGCTCCTAGAATGTCAGTTAGAATGTGCCTTCAACCTAGAGACTGGATTCTGGTCAGAGCCCTTCTTAAAATTCTTTGTATTATCCTAATGCCCCTAGGTTATTTCATTAGAATTGGCTAATGGGTTATAGTAAATTACCAAGACAGAACATTTGTTGATATGATTCAGAACCTTTTGTTTTAAAAATAATGTTGGGGATATATTCACTTGCTAAATATCAACACAGCAGTACAAAACAATGTTCTGATTTTTTTTTCTTCTCATATATATGGAACTATGTCAAACTGACATATAAAAACAAGAATATAATTATGGTTGCTTTGTTTTTTACGTACAAAATTCTAAGGAGACCAAAAATTCCCAAATTTTAGTTTAATTCTGTAAGGAGAAGAAATTAACACAAAAGGATATATGTGAATAGGTGCATATCTATCTACACATACATGCCTTACTTTTTAAACCAGAAAGGAGGAGCAGAAAATGGGAATGGCATTAAAAATGTTGATAATTGCCTTGTGGTAAATTTCCAACATTTAAATGACTTGAAGTGCTTTCCAATATGATTTAGATTTTTCATTAATTTAAGGGTGGTGAAAGATATTTTAGAGTAATTTCTTTTTCTACTTGGGGTTGAAGAGCAGTACCATTGAGAGAGCATTGGACTATATACATTTCACTTGACCTTGGATCTAACCCTGGCCATATCACTAATCAGTGCTATAACTTTGGCTGATTTCATTTTGCTTTTCTGAGACTGTTTGCTCACTTGGAGAATAAGTAAACTTAGCTGGATGATTTCCAAGGCTCTTGTGAGCTCTACCATGCTTTGAGCTCAGTGTGCTCAAAAAGCTCTGAAATAGGACCCTGGAGAACTAGTTCTATATCAGGGCTCAGATCCTTACCAGCTATGTACCCATAGACAAGTCACTTAATCTATATGAGCCTGTGTCCTCATGTATAAAGTGGATATGATAACTATATTATGTATTTAATAAGGTGGTTGTGATGAAAGCATTTGCAGAAAGAATAACTTTGTTATCTTAACATACCAGTTTGTTTTAAGCCACCATTTTGTAATTGAGAAAGTTATATAAGTACCAAATAAAATCTCATCTTCAACCCATCTTAATTCTAGTGCCATCCCTTTCTTAATTATTTCCTAGTTGTCCAGTGTATACCTTGCTTATCTATATTTGTTTGTATTTTGTCTCCCTGCCAGGTTGTAAGCTTCTTGAGGGTAAGGACTACCTTTTCTTTTCATTTGCATACCTAGTGCTTAGCACAAAGTCTGATACATAAGCACTTAATAAATGTTTATTGATTGATTAAATTGATTCATAGAGACAACATAAGAATCATAAACTTCTCAGGAGAACAGGCCAAGTTAAAAAAAAAAACAGAACAAAAAACAACCCTACAGTGCAAAAAATGATGCAAAAAAACTACCCAGAAATTCTGAATACAGAAAAGAAATAATCAATTTAAAGAATCCACAGACGACCTCCAAAAACAAACAAAACTCTTTAAAAATCCTTTGATTCAAACTTCAAGAACCTATAGTGGTTATTAAAATGAACAATTCTAATGACAAACAAATTTTACATGCAATTAGGAGAAAGACCTTCAAATAAAAAGGAAAGGAAATTTAAATAACAAAAGACAATTCCACATTTACCACAAGCTGCATAAGGGAATAGGATAATATATCCTGAAAAGCAAAGCTCAAAATGCAACCCAAAATAGTATATCCTGCAAACCTGAGTCTAATCATCAATGAAAAAAATAGCTATTCAATAAAAGAAAGGCATTTGAAGCATTCCTATGGGAGGGGAAACAAATAAAATAAGACAGTAATAGACTACTGACTTGCAAAACTCCCATATGATTGAAATGCAATAAAGTTAAATAAATACAATTACCAAGGAATGCACAGGTAATGAAATAAATGACCCTATCTTTAAAGACTATAAAAAGAAAGAAAGAAAGAAAGAAAGAAAGAAAGAAAGAAAGAAAGAAAGAAAGAAAGAAAGAAAGAAAGAAAGAAAGAAAGAAAGAAAAGACATCTATGAGGTTAAGAAAAACCAAACCAAAGAGAGGGATCAGTATAATATTTCTTTCTAAAAGTCAAAAAAACTTGAACACTACAATGCAAGAAATAATGCAAGGTGATAATGATGAAAGTGTAACTTAAAGAATTAGAAAGTGGTGGTGGAAGAGCAGTCTTGAAACACAAGGAAATTTCTACTATTGGGCAATATTTCTATCCTCACTACCTCTTTCAGGAATGGATTCTTCTAAGAATGATGCACCACAGAAGGAAAGGAGTTAGGGGACAGATCAGTACTGACAAGGCTATAACATACAAATTATTTAGAAAGGGAAACCCACAATTAATAGTTTAGAAGCTTTAATTCCACAAGGAACACAAAGAGAAGAAGAAGAAAAAGGACAAGCAAAAAAGATTATGAATCAAAGAAATACATTATACAGGGAAGGGGATTAATGAAGAGAACAAATAAATTATTTTTAGAAAAAGGCATAGAAAATGAAACAAAAACACCTTAAATTAAATTGAAGGGGAGAGGGGATGAGGATTTAACTGACTATTTAACTAAGAGGGAAAAAGAGGAGAAAGCGGGGAAAAATTAGATAAGTCACATATCATAGAAACAAAAAGGTCCCAATACTGAGACCAGGGAAGGAGGAAGCAAAGACAATTACAGACCAATATCATTAGTGAGCATTGATTCAAAAATTCCAAATAAAATCATGTCAGACAGACTAAAGCAATTCTTCCAGGAAATCATCCATTATAACTAAGTTGGATTTATACCAGGGAGGCAAGGATGTCCAATATGAGGTAAGCAATCAGCATAATCATATTAAAAATAAAACACACGATTATCTCAATAGTTGCATAAAAAACCTTTGACAAAGTATAGTACTCATTTATGCTAAAAAATAAAACAAAAAAACCCCGCCAACCTACAACTGATAGGCATAGAAGGATCTTTTTTAATATCATAAAAAGTACCTAAAACTAAAAGCAAGCTCTGTATGAAATGGAGATACCCTAGTGACTTACCCAATAAAGAAAGTAAAGCAAGAATGGTTACTATAGTTTGATATACTTGTATAAACAGTAGTAAAAGCAACAAGAGAAAGAAATGAAAAGTGTAAGGATAGGGAAAGATGAGACAAAACTATTCCTGTTTGCTGATGAAAGGATGATTTATTTAGAAAATCCTAGAGAATCAATAGTGATATTAATTGACACAACAGTTTCAGCAAAGTTGTAGGCTGCAAAATAAACCCGCAAAAATCAACAGCTTTTCTATACAACATTATCAAAATCCAAAGAGGTTATAATAAGAAGGGAAATCTCATTCAAAACAACAATGAAATGCAAAAAATACTTGGAGATCACTCTACCAAGCACACAAAATACTTGTCCAGATTCAACATGCAGTGTTCATAACTCAGCCATCCAAATATAATAAAAATGACAATATCATCAAGCTTAATTTATAACTTTAGTGCTGTACCAATCAATCAGAGGGGCCCTTTGCAGAATTTGATAATACATAATTAAGAAGATTCATTTGGAGAAATGAAAGTTCAGAATATCAAGGGAAACAATAATAAAAAAAAAATGAATGAATGGGCAAGAGCACTTTCCATCCTCAGACTATACTATAAAGCAGCAGTAACAAAACTATTTGTCATTAGTTTAAAAAAATAGAGAAGTAACTTAATGGAACAAACTAACTAGGGGAGAATCAGAAATAATGGAAGTCAACCTAAAGTTCAATAGTTCCAAAACTACCAAGTATTTGGTAAGAACTGCTAGAAAAATCAGAAAGCAGTTTGACAGAACTTAATCTTAGATCAACTTCTTACACTATATTCCATAAAAATGCAAAATGAATACATGACCTTAATATTAAAGAGCACATCATTAAAAATTAGAAGAGAAGCCGCTCATATATTTTATAGTTAAAGGCAGGAGATATATTCTTAAGCTAACAAGGGATAGAAGAAGCAATTACTAAAGATATATAGATAACTCTGATCATGTGAAATTAAAGTGTACAAAATTAATGCATCAAGGGTAAGAAGGGACGAAGTTGAACAGAGGAAAATCTTTATACTAAATTTCTTAAACTGTGATTTGGTATCCACCATATAAGGGCAGCTTGGTGGAGAAGTGGATAAGAGTTCTGGGCCTGGAGTCTAGAAGACTCATCTTTCTGAGTTCAAATTTGGCCTCATACACTTACTAGCTGTGTAACCCTGGGAAAGTCATTTAACTCTGTTTGCCTCAGTTTCTTCATCTGTAGAATGAACTAGTGAAGGAAATGGTAAATCACACCAGTACTTTTGCCAAGAAAACCCGAAATGGGGTTATAGTGTCAGACATGACTGAAAAATGATTCAACAACAACAAATTCCTGATATCATCAGGCTCTAAACCAGGTATTTTTTATCTTTTTTTTGTGTATGTTTCTCACGAGCCTCTTCTCAAAACAATGGTGTTTTTTAAACTCATAAAAGAAAATACATAGGATTAAAAAGGAAACCAATCATATCTAAATAAAGCTATAATTCTTTCCCTGTATAAGTCCATGGACCTCCTAAAATCAATTCCTTGGGGGAGGGTGGAGTTCTCTGGACTCCAGGTTATGAACCTCTGCTCTAAATACTCTTGCAATACCTGTCCCACCCACACTACATAAAATTACATACCACTCTGGGTAAAAAATATTTTAAAAAATTAGGAATAGAAAAAGGGGTAATCTTTATTAAATTTATCCATATGTATCACCTAATTCCCAATTATTGATCTATTAGATTTTAGAAGTATGGAAGCACCCTAATTTTTTGCCTTTAAGGAACATTGTGTTGTGCAAACTTGTTGAGGGCCAGAACTGAAGAAGTCTAAATAAGGGATTAGGAATTTAGGTTAGAGCTTGACTCTTTTCCTTTTCCTAACATAAGGGCTTAATTATTCGGAATCTTTTGGCTCACCAATTTCTCCTGCCTGGAAGGTACTAGAATACTCTGACCAATCCTTGAACCTTGACAGCAAACAGGTGTATATAATTAAAGTAACACCTGAGGGCTGTGATTAGCCACCAGCCCCTCCGGGGTGATTGTTAACTTTCAGTATTTAAACCAGACCCTCAGAATAATAAACGGCTCAGTCTTTGGCTGACCTCCCTGGCTCACTTCTCATTTCACACTTCTCAGTTTGATGCAGTATTTGCGGGTGACCTACTTTAAAGGGGGGTTGAGACATAAGAAAGTGTTCATAACAAATATCTTGTGGAGTTATAAGCATCTCCTCTGCCTGCCGTGCTTAGTCTTACAGTTTGAACACAATGACAACAATTCATGCTTCTGTAAGATTCCTAATACAGGGCAGAGCCAAGACGATGGAGTCAAAGCAGTGACTTGCTTGAGCTCTCCCCCAAAACCCGCCAAATACCTGCAAAAAATGGCTCTAAACAATTCTAGAGCAGCAGAACCTACAAAAAGACAGAGTGAAACACATTTCCAGCCTAAGACAATCTGAATGGTTGATTGGAAAGGTCTATTGTTGCAGGGTTGGGAGAGGAGTTCAGTTCACCGTGGGCCACACAAACAAAGACAGAGCCTCAGTGAACCTGGAGCAGGACTCAGGGGATTGAATCAAGGGGAGCTATGGCAGTTTCTAGACTTCTCAACCCACAAACACCAAAGACAACTTAGAAGGTCAGTAAGAAAGGTCTGTGGACTGCAGTGAGAGAGGAGCTCGGTCTGGTCCCAGTCATGGTCCAGCCCTGGGGAGGTGGCTGCTTCCTGAGCTCTCGGCCCACAGACTGAGGGGGGATCCAGTGGCTGATCAAAGGGGTATTGCAAGGATATCTTTGCTGATGCTGAGGCAGGACTCTCTTGCTTTGCCTATGCTTGAATCTGGGTATCAGTTCTAGGTAGAGGTCCTGGGGCAAGAAGGAGCGATGGTGTGGTAGAGCTTGTGGTGACAGCGAAGAGAAATCCTCCTCACAGTTACAAGGCAAAAAAGAGTGCTTGTGGTCACTCACAGACCACAGCACAGGCCAAGAAAGGAGTAAACACCTCGCCCTTGATTGCACTACCTTAGAAGAACTGAAAATTTGCAGGTCCCTGGAAGTAACTCTGAAAACAGCTACACAAAATCCCCAAAGCTTGGGACAGTACATTCTCCACAATGGAAGCTGACCCCTACCCAGACAAAGAGTTTAAAACTCTAGTAATTGGTTGGGGGAATGAGCAAACAGCACAAAAAAGTCATGCCATAGAATCTTACTTTGATGAGAAAGAAGATCAAAACATACAACCAGAAGAAGACAACAAAGTCAAAGCTCCTATATCCAAAGCTTCCAAGAAAAATATGAATCAGTCCCAGGCCATGGAAGAGCTCAAAAAGGATTCTGAGAAGCAAGTAAGAGAAGCAGAGGAAACACTGGGAAGAGAAATGAGAGTGATGCAGGAAAATAATGAAAAACAAAAGTCAACAGCTTGCTAAAGGAGATGCAAAAAGTACTGAAGAAAATAACACCTTAAAAAATAGCCTAACCCAAATGGCAAAAGAGGTCCAAAAAAGTCAATGAGGAGAAGAATGCCTTCAAAAGCAGAATTGGCCAAATGGAAAAGGAAGTCCAAAAGCTCACTAAAGAAAATATTTCCTTAAAAATTAGAATAGAGCAATTGGAAGCTAGTGACTTTATGAGAAATCACGACATAGTAGAACAAATCCAAAAGAATGAAAAATTAGAAAACAATGTGAAATATCTCATTGGAAAAACAACTGACCTGGAAAATAGATCCAGGAGAAAAAATTTAAAAAGTATTGGACTATCTGAAAGCCATGATCAAAAAAAGAGCCTAGACATCTCTTTCAAGAAATTATCAAGGAAAACTGCCCTGATATTCTAGAACCAGAAGATAAAATAGAAATGGAAAGAATCCACTGATCACCTCCTGAAAGAGATCCCCAAAGGAAAACCCCAAGGAATATTATAGCCAAATTCCAGAGTTCCCAGCTCAAGGAGAAAATATTGCCAGCAGCCAGAAAGAAACAATTCAAGTATTGTGGAAACACAATCAGGATAACACAAGATTTAGCAGCTTTTACATTAAGGGACCAGAGGGCTTGGAATATGATTTTCAAGAAGGCAGAGGAGATAGGATTACAACCAAGAATCACCTACCCAACATAAGTGAGTATAATCCTTCAGAGGAAAAAATGGACATTCAATGAAATGGAGGACTTTCAAGTATTCTGGATGAAAAGACCAGAGATGAATAGAAAATTTGACTTTCAAATATAAGGCTCAAAAGAAGCATGAAAAGGTAAACAGGAAAGAGAAATCATAAGGGACTCATTAAAGTTGAACTATTTACATTCCTACATGGAAATTTATAGCTCATGAGACCTTTGTCAGTATTAGGGTAGTTGGAGAGAAAAATATATAGAGAGAGGGCACAGGATGAGTTGAAGATGAAGGGGTGATATCTAAAAAAATAAAATTAAAGGGTGAAAAAGCATTATACTGGGAGAAAGAGAAAGGGGTAGGTAGAATGGAGTAAATTATCTCATATAAAACAGACAAAAAAAGCTTTTACAGTGGAGAAGTGGGGGAAGGTGAGAGGGAATGAGTGAATCTTATTCTCACCAGATTTGGCTTAAGGAGGGAATATTATACACACTCAACTGGATATGGAAATCTATATTACCCTACAGGAAAACAGAGGAGAAGGGGATAAGAGAGGGGGATGATAGAATGGAGGGCAGATTGGGGGAGGGGGTAATCAGAAACAAATACTTCTGAGGAGGTACAGGGTCAAAGAGAGAACAGAATAAATGGGGGCTGGGAGAGGCTGGAGGGAAATATAATTAGTTTTTCACAACATGACTACTGTGGAAGTGTTTTGCATGACTACACATGTATAACCTGTATGGAGATGCTTACCATCTCAAAGAGGGTAGGTGGAGAGGAGGAAGGGAGGGAATTTGGAATCCAAAGCTTTAAAAATGAATGTTAAAAATTGTTTTTACATGCAACTTGGAAATAAGATATGCTGTGGTCTATCAGTGACCACAATGGGGTATAGAAATCTATCCTGCCCTACACAAAAATAGAAGGGGAAGGGAATAAGAGAAGGGGGGGGTGATAGAAGGGAGGGTAGATTAGGGGAATGGGTTCAGAATGCACACCTCTTGGAGTGGGGGAAGGGGCGAGATGGGGAGAAGCTTTGAAACTCAAAATCTTGTGGAAATGAATGTTGAAAACTAAAAATAAATAAATTTTAAAAAAGAAAATAAGATTCTGAATACAGCTAGTTTTGTTTATTGTTGTTGTTGTTCAGTTATTTGAGTCATATCCAAGTAAGTGACTTACTCAGAGTTACACAGCTAGTAAGCCACATTTGAACTCAGGTCTTCCAGACTCCAGGCCTAGTGGTCTATCCACTGTACCACCTAGCTGCCTACAGCTAGTTTATTCACATGACTAATTATGGAAGAAGGTCAAGGATGAAATCAAGCAATTTAATATGGGAACTATTCCATAGCTCCTACTTCAAAAAAAAATCTCCCTTTCTAGATAAGTTATCTATTAGTCATTCATGCAAAATGCTAACATGGCATTATTCTCTTGCTGCAGTGTATAGGTGGCTACATGTCTTAATCAGTTAAAAAAAAAAAAGGTAAAACAACAGTATTTGTCCCTATAATTAGATGGCTGAAAAATGCAGACATTCAAATTCATGTCTTTTGAAGACATTTGAAAGCCAGTACACTAAGCCACAAAGTATGAAGGGAACTAAAACTTTATTTATCCAGCCAAGTCAAGGCCAGGCTACAGTCTGGCAGAATGTTTGCCACAGTCTGGCTATCTGAGTGCAGGGATTGACTTTTTGCCTTACTTTGTAATATAAGCATTTGATACAGAAGCCGGCACATAGTGGATGCTTAATGAAAGCTTAGTGACTTACTAATGCCCTAGTTCCCACCCCGTTGGATTGCTGTTAGGTTGAAATGAGATGTAGTATATAGGAAATCATTTGTAAATATTAAAGCACTATACACTGGTCAGGTGTGGGGGTTGTTTTGTTGTTGGTAACCAATGCTTAAGTTGCTGTTCTGGTAGCCGCTCAAATTCTTTTCCCTGGTCCCATCAGACAGGAACTTTCCTAGAATATTCCTGACACCTATCTTTTCCTGATTACCTTGACTTCTCCTCTTCTCTTTTCCTTAAAAGATTAGAGACTATTCACCCTGAAAAATAAATAGGTCAGGTTGACTGGGTTTATGGTACTCTGCTATGAGTTTTCCCCCTATTTTTTGTTTTATCAAGACAAAATCCTGTTTGTTTGTTTTTTTCTGTTTAAGAGTTTTAATTCTTTATAATTTTATATTTAGATACATTCTGTTCCATGTGGATTATTCAAATATGTGCCATAGGAACATTCTTATTGATCATTAGATTTTGAATAAAAACCAAGTTTTGCTAAGTAATAACAGATACATTTGGTCTATTTTTTCATATAATAACATGTTTGGATAAGATTGCTTTTAAGATCTGACTAATATGTAGTTTGGGTACAGGGAAAGGGAAAATATGTTACTGATAGAAGAGAGCCTGTTATGAAAAATAGAACATAGATGGTGTAGGAAATATGCTATTGGAATCTAGAACAAAACTATTTGGCAAATTATAATTGAGGTCTTTGTTACAAAAAAATAAGATACTGATCTCTAAAGTGCATATCATGGGATGCTAAGTGCCATGAATTATCCTCTCCCTCCCCACTGCCCATTCGTCACACCCCACCCCTGGACCTGTAACCAATTATATTATAGACTTGGGATAAAGAAATCTCCTCATTTTTACCCAGTTTTATGGTAAACCTTACCAAGGTGGGTACAAATTATAGAAAGTATTCATTGATGCAGGCATAGCAATTTTATACTATGCATAATGTGAAAAAGATATTTGCTATACACATTTACAATTACAAAAGGCAATTTTTTTTTATTTGTAATTTGAATGCTTAAGGATTGTGGTCATGATTTGTAGCAATGCAGCAGCATCAGGAGAATATTAGTGTTAAAGGTTTCTTCTTGTTGTTGTTCTAGGTTTTTGTATTGACGATTAGCCTGGGAATCATTTAAAGCACTGTAGAATTTTGCAAATGCAATCCATCTCCATCTTTTCCTACTACTCAGTTCTGATCTTTACTCATTGTTTATCTACTAGAACCTTTGTAAGATACATATATTGATAGACCAAGTTATGGATCAAATGAGATAACATGTACCACACTTTGCAAACCTTAACATTTTATATTATAAATGCTAGCTATCATCACCATCACCATCGTTTCAATAGATTGCTTTGCCAAATGCACTATATTTTAAATGATTTGTGATCTGCTTCCAACGATGCAAATGGGAACCCATTTTTGCTTCCTCACTGTGTACAAATATTCATATCCTTTGGTGAATCCTGGGGGATTTTTCTCCAGATCGCTTGATATTTTATGGAAACCAATGGAGGACATGGTTATCTTTAGGTTATTCTTTGCTCTCACTACATGGTAGGTTTATCTCCATTTCCATTCATATATTTCTTGATGATAGCCTTTATACCATCTTTCTTATACATTTTTTGTTGATAATATGGTGCAGATATGTACCTCTATCATAAGCCTCTCCATCTCCATTTAAGTGACCTGCAACTTTAGACTCTGGTATATTTTTCCCCATGAATCACAGTTTTATAGTATTCTTGAAAGAATATTGATGTCTATAATAGATGAATCTTTGCTTCATGAGGAAGCATGAAAAGTATTGCAGAATTTTGCAAAAGCAAGCTAGGCCATTCTCTTCCTCTTTTTTGTTTTTAAGCCCTAGCTCATTGTTTACTTGTAGTATATGTCTTATCTGCGTAAGTAATATATACATAAATATGCATATGGATATAATGATGGACTGAATCTATGTATTTTCTATCCAAATTCACATCATGGCCTGGAAAATAAGCATTCTTCATCCACCAGAATCTTAGGGAAAATTAGTCCAGGCAATGCCATAGGGCCCTAGGAAATATTGAAATATATTTCTTACTATATTTTTTATAGGGAGCTAAGGTTTTTGTGTGCAACAGACTCCTTTGGCAGTCCGATGAAGACAACAGACCCTTTTTTCAGAATAATGTTTTAAATGCATAAACTACATAGGATTACAAGGGAACCAATGACATTAAAATACAGTTAACAAAAGAAAAAATGAAAGCAAGTTCACAGGCCCTAGATTAAGAACCTCTGCATCATGGTCAGTCAGCCAACAAACATATATTAAACACTTACCATGTGTTAAACACTGTGCTAAGCACTGGAAACACAAATATAATTAGAAAGAAAGGCAGTCTCTGCCTTCAAGGAGCTTATATTCTAATGGGGAAACACTTCACAGGAAGGAAAGCTATGTAGGTGGGGGCGTAGCACTAAAATTTATAATTATTTAATGTACTTTCAATTCTTTAATAGTTTTAATATCAATAAATTTCGTATCTTCTCCAGTGCCAAAACAGTGCTCTGAACAAAGATACTTAATGAATGTTTGCTGCTTGTTGTATCTCATATGTTCTATTTTATTTTTCTGGGTTTTATCTATCCAGTTCCATGTAGAAATGCTCTAGGAATACATGAGGAAATAGTAACAGTCTATCTCTATTTTGTTCATTTCCCGTTTTTCATTGTGAACAGCTTGTTTTCACAGGCCATGTGGGAGCTATTGTAATTGCAGATAGTCTTGTCTTTCTATCTTTATTCTTCTAATTTGGTCTTTACTTTCACTTTGACTCTAACATGCCAAGAACCCACCTGAACACAAGCAATTGATTCTGAAATTACTCATATTTGCTTTCTGCTTATTAAATATATGTATCATTTAACTTTTTATTCTTTTTTTTTGGTGCTGCCACATGTAATATTTTATGACTTTCTTCTTAAAGTCAAATCAACAAGCATTTATTGATTACACTACACACTAAGGCTTGTGCTAAGTGCTGGAGATACAAAGAAAAGCAATGTTGAAGTACATGTTCTTGATGCTCTGGTG
>NW_027555562.1:0-36430 GCF_003287225.1 Phascolarctos cinereus
CTTAATATCAGAAACACCCACCCCAGACTGGTTAGAAGAAGCCCAAAGTGAATTAAAGCCTGGGCTGGCTCCTGTCCCTCCCTCAGCTTGCTTTCTTTCTTCAGCTAGTCTGGCTTGCCTGCCCTATGAGTGGCAACTGCTTGGTAGGTTAGTGGAGTTTACTGGTCTCTTCTCTGCAGGAGCTGCTTCCCCAACTGATGGCTGTGAAAGATGGGCTGGAAGCAGGCTGGCTGTTCTGGAGAATGCTGCCAATCCAAGGACTCGTGTGTGTTTTTGTGTGTACTGATGACAGTTGGTCAGCACTTGCTGCTGGTAGTGATGAGGAAGGTGGGCTCTGCCTTTCCAATGATTTCTCCCCTCCATGATGTCTATGGGGACTGTAGATGATGAAGGTCTAGTATATTTGTGGAGCCTGTTCTTTCCAAGTGTCTGGGGTTCAGGACATGGATTTGTCTCCATCTTAGTTCCTGGGCCAATGCTGGACATGGTTGTGGTGATGCATTGACTTGACTGACAGATGTGGTCCCCCATGTCTTCCTCAATAGCCTTTGAAAGGCAATTTACCCCACTGTCCAAAAGATTTTACAGACCTCCTCAAGCAATCACAGCATGTCCTGAATGACAATTACTAGGCACTCTTCCTACAATCTACAAAATATTCATGGAAGGGGCTGCTATGGCAACTCCATATTCTCAATTTCTCATCCCATTTGCATTTTCATGGTGTTTTTGACCTTATCTTTAGATTTTTTCCAGAGAACATTTGGTGGAGACTATTGATTCCTTAATAACCGCAAACAAATCATCTAGTCAAGAAGAGATCTGTACTGCCAGCTATGAATGAATGAATGAAAAAGCATTTGTTAAGCATTTACTATGTGTAAAGAACTGTACTAAATGCTATGGTACATACCTCCAGTGCCAATTCCCACCTCCACTTTCTGAACTCCCAAAATCCATGCTTATGTCTTCAATATTATTATCCTAAAGTTGTGTCTAATTTGTTGGAAGTGTGATTCAAAGGGAATGAATGGCAATAAGAAGGAGAAGAACAGAACACCTATATCTTGAACTTGCCCCACTGGGGCTGTTCCCCCTGATCTCCATCCTTCCTCATTCTTATCCCCACACCACTCTTCTGCACAATCTAACATCATGCTGAACATTCAGTAGGTTCTGAACAAATAATTTATATTCTACTGCAATTTGACTTAAAATCTAATAAACAAGGAACTGCCTAACTCAGATTTTGTTGATCATCAACTCTGATCTTCCTCAAATTTTTTGAGCCTAGAAAGGTGTTCCCAATTCTCCCAGCTCTTGATGTATGTAATTGTTACTATGATTTTTATTCTCTCTGACTCTAAAAAACAAAAAAAGTATAAGCCCTACTGGCCCTACAATGTCAGGGAATCCAGAAGTTTCTGAGTATCTTTCTTGTGTCAGGTACCAGTCATTTCAGATTTCTAGACCTTAGTTTCCCTTTCACTAACACCAGGGGCTTGGACTGTCTGATTTGAGATGCCCTTTACTGTCACCCTCTGGGTAACTTCTCAGCAGTCACTACAAACTTCTATATTTAATCTTCCCTTTTGGGGAAAACTTGGAAAAGGATCCCATTTTCTGAGAGGGTTTTGCCAGCTTGTGTATGATCTCATAAAAGTCACTTCAACTTCCTAGGCCTCAGTGTCCCTTTCAGTGACATCAGTGCCTAGGACTAAATTATGTGAGAAATTTCTGCCAGCTTCTGGGTGAACTCATAACAGACTGTTCAGCTTTCTGAGCCTCAATTTCTCTTTCTGTGAGAGGCCTGCATGTGTGCTTGAAGCCTTTGTGTTATCTCAGAGCAGTGACCTCTGCTTTCAAGGCCTCAGTTTCCCTTTCTGTAACAACATGGGGTTGGACTCCAATATCTGAAATGCCCCTCACTGCCATACTCTTGAGTTCTCTCACCATTAAGTTCACATTTCTAGGCCTCATTTTCCCTTTCATTGATAGCAGGGACTAGAACCCCATTATCTGGGGGGTGTCTGCCAGGCACTGTCTGATCTGAAAGCACTCACGTCAGATTTCTAGGTCTCAGTTACCCTTTCAATAGCAACAGGGGGTTAGTCTCCATGATCTGACATGTCCCAACCTGACAGAATCTGGGTAATTTCACATCAGTAAATTCAGACTTCTTAGGTGTCATCTTCCCTTTCAGTGAAAGCAGTGGCCAAGATTCCCTTATGAGAGAAGGATCTCTTAGCTTATGGATAAATTTTTAACAGTCACTTCAGGTTTCTGCACCTCTGTTTTCCCTGCAGTGGCAGCCCAGGCTTAAAACTGACTACCTATATGGGCCCTGGCTGATTATGTGTGATTTCATGCCAGTTATTTCAGGTTGCTAGACCTCAGTTTTCCTTTCACTAACAGCACGGGCTTGGACTGTCTGATTTGAGATGCTCCTTACTGTCACCCTCTCGGTAACTTCTCACCATTCTCTTCAAATTTCCTGACCTCATCTTCCCTTTTTTGAAAACCTGGAAAAGGATCCCATTATCTGAGATGGTTTTGTCAGCTTGTGTATGATCCCATAAAAGTTACTTCAACTTCCTAGGCCTCAGTGTCTCTTTCAGTGACATCAGTGCCTAGGACTAAATTATGTGAGAAATTTCTGCCAGCTTATGGGTGAACTCATAACAGACTGGTCAGCTTTCTCAGCCTCAATTTCTCTTTCTGTGAAAGTCCTGGGTTAGAGTATATGCCCTGTGTGTGCACTTGAAGCCTTTGTGTTATCTCAGAGCAGTGACCTCTGCTTTCAAGGCCTTAGTTTCCCTTTCTGTAAGAGCAGGGGGTTGGACTCCATGATCTGAGAGGCAGCTCACTGCCAACCTCTTGGGGATCTCTCACCATTCACTTCAGATTTCTAGGCCTCATCTTCCCTTTCAGTGATAGCAGGGACTAGAGCCCGATTATCTGAGAGGGGTCTGCCAGGCAATGGCTGATCTCAAAGTACTCACATCGGATTTATAGGTCTCTGTTACCCTTTCAATACAAACAGGGCTTTAGACTACATGATCTGAGATGCCACTCCCTGAAAGCATCTGGGTGATATCACAGCAGTCAATTCAGGCTTCTAAGGTCTCAGTTTCCCTCACAGGGAAAGCAGGGGCTAGGACTGGTTTATCTGATGGGTGTATGCCAGCTTGGGCATGGTATGAGACAAGTTACTTAAGCTTCGTAGTTCTCAGTGTCCCTTTCAGTGAAATCAGTGCCTAGGACTCAATGATTTGAGAAATTTCTGCAAGCTTATGGCTGAATTCATAACAGTCACTTCAGGATTGTTGTCCTCAGTTTCTCTTTAAGTGAAGACCAAGATTAAAGTATATACCCTGTGTGGGGCACCTGGAGCCTTGGTGTTATTTTAGACCAGTCAGCTCTGCTTTCTAGGCCTCAGGTTCTATTTCAGTATCATCAGAGGGGTGGACCCCATGATCTGAGATGCCTCTCACTGCAACTCTCTGGGTGATCTCTGACCATTCACTTAGGACTTCTAGGTCTCTTCTTCCCTTTCAAGGAAAGCAGTGGCAAGGATTCCCTTATGAGAGAGGGATCTCTTAGCTCATGGATAAATTTTTAACAGTCACTTCAGGTTTCTGCACCTCGGTTTTCCCTGCAGTGCCAGCACTGGCATAAAATTGATGACCTATATGGGCCCTGACTGATTATGTGTGATCTCACACCAGTCGTTTCAGATTTTTAGACCTCAGTTTCCCTTTCACTAACATCAGGGGTTTGGACTGTCTGATTTGAGATGCCCTTTACTGTCACCCTCTGGGTAACCTCTCAGCAGTCACTTGAAACTTCTATACCTCATCTTCCGTTTTTGGGAAAACCTGGAAAAGGATCCCATAATCAGAGAGGGTTTTGCCAGCTTGTGTATGATCTCATAAAAGTCACTTCAACTTCCTAGGCCTCAGTGTCCCTTTCAGTGACATCAGTGCCTAGGACTAAATTATGTGAGAAATTTCTGTCAGCTTATGGATGAACTCATAGCAGAGTGTTCAGCTTTCTGAGCCTCAATTTCCCTTTCTGTGAGAGGCCTGGGTGAAAATATACGCCCCGTGTGTGCACTTGAAGCCTTTGTGTAATCTCAGAACAGTGACCTCTGCTTTCAAGGCCTCAGTTTCCCTTTCTGTAAGAGCAGGGGGTTGGACTCCGTGATCTGAGAGGCAGCTCACTGCCACCCTCTTGGGGATCTCTCACCATTCACTTCAGATTTCTAGGCCTCATCTTCCCTTTCAGTGACAGCAGGGACTAGAACCCCATTATCTGAGAGGGGTCTGCCAGGCAATGGCTGATCTCAAAGCATTCATGTCTGATTTCTCCGTCTCAGTTCCCCTTTCAATAATAATAGGGGATTAGACTCCAAGATCTGACATGCCACTCCCTGAAAGCATCTGGGTGCTATCACACCAGTCAATTCAGGCTTCTAAGATCTCAGTTTCCCTTACAGGGAAAGCAGGGCCTAGGAAAACTTTATCTGATGGGTGTATGCCAGCTTCGGTATGATATTAGACCAGTTACTTAAGCTTCGAAGTTCTCAGTGTCCCTTCCAGTGAAATCAATGCCTAGGACACAATTGTTTGAGAAATTTCTGCAAACTTATTGCTGAATTCATAACAGTCACTTCAGGTTTCTAGGCCTCAGTTTCTCTTTAACTGAAAGACCAAGTTTAAAGTGCCCTGTGTGGGCACTTGAAGCCTTAGTGTTATTTTAGACCAGTCAGCTCTGCTTTCTATGCCTCAGTTACCCTTTCAAAAACAACAGGGAATCTGTCTGCCAGTTCCGCCATATTTGAGTCGCCAAAATGACGAACACAAAAGGAAAAAGGAGGCGGACTCGATACATGTTTTCTAGGCCCTTTCGAAAATGTGGTGTTGTCCCTCTGGCTACATATATGTGAATATACAAGAAAGGTGATATTGTACATATCAAGAGCATGGGCATATTTTAGCAAGGAATGCCCCAGAAATGTTACCATGGCAAGACTAGACGGGTCTATAATGGTACTCAACATACTGTAGGCATTGTTGTAAAAAAACAGGTTAAGGGCAAGATTCTAGCCAAGAGAATTAATGTTCGTATTGAGCATATTAAGCATTCCAAGAGCAGAGACAGCTTCCTGAAGCAGGTAAAGGAAAATGATCAGAAGAAAAGGAAGCAAAGAAAAGGCATTTGGGTTCCACTGAAGTGCCAGCCTGCTCCACCCAGAGAAGCACACTTTGTCAGAACCAATGGCAAGGAGCCTGAGCTGTTGCAACCGATCCCCTACTAATTCATGGCATAAATGGCTATAAAATAAAAGGAATAAAAAAATTCTTGGTTTAAAAATAAACAAAGACAAAAGTGGATTAGACTTCATGATCTGCGATGTCCCTCCCTGACAGAATCTGGGCGATTTCACGCCAGTCAATTCAGGCTTCTTAGGTCTCAGTTTCCCTTACAGAGAAAGCAGGGGCTAGAACTCCTTTATCTGAGGGGTGTCTGCCAGCTTGTGTATGATATCACACCAGTTAATTTGGCTTCTTAGATCTCAGTGTCCCTTTCAGTGAAATCAGAGCCTAGGACTCAATTATCTGAGAAATTTCTGCCAGCTTATGGCTGAATTCATGAAAGTCTCTTCAGGTTTCTGGGCCTCAGTTTCTACTTAAGTGAAAGACCAATGTTAAAGTATATACCCTGTGTGGGCACTTGAAGCCTTGGTGTTATTTTAGACCAGTCAGCTCTGCTTTCTAGGCCTCAGGTTCCATTTCAGTATCATCAGAGGGGTGGACCCCATGATCTGAAATGTCCCTCACTGCAACTCTCTGGGTGATCTCTGACCATTCACTTCGGATTTCTAGGTCTCTTCTTCCCTTTCAAGGAAAGCAGTGGCAAGGATTCCCTTATATGAGAAGGATCTACCAGCTCATGGATAAGTTTGTAACAGACACTTTAGGTTTCTGCACCTCGGTTTACCCTGCAGTGGCAGCCCTGATTTAAAATTGACGACCTACATAGAACATTATGAAATGTAAAATGGGTAATATTGATTATATTAAATTGAAAGGGTTTTGCATACGCACAGTCAATACAACCAAGAATAGAAAGGAAGTAGAAAAGTCAGAAAGAAGTTTTACAACCAGTGTCTCTCATAAAGGCTTCATTTCTAAAACACGTAGAGAACTAAGACAACTTTATAAGAATACAAATCATCTCCCAGTTGATAAACGGTCAAAGAATATGAACAGTCAGTTCTCAGATGAAGAAATTAAAGCCATCTGTAGTCACATAAAAAGTGCTCTAAATCACTATTATTTAGTGAATTGCAAATCAAAACAATTCTGAGGTACCAAGTTATACCTATGAGACTGGCCAACATGAGAACACAGGAAAATAATAAATGTTGGAGAAGATGTGGGAAAATTGAACACCAGTGCATTATTGGTGGAGTTGTGAAATGATTCAACCATTTTGGAGAGTGATGTGGAACTATACACAAAGGGCTATGAAAAATGTTCCCAGTCTCAGAATCAGCAGTAGCACTTCTAAGGCTGTGTCCCAAAGAGATTATACAAATGGTAAAAGGAGCCACACGTACAAAAATATTTATAGCAGCCCTTTCTGCCAAAGAATTGGAAATTGAGGGGATGCCCATCAATTGGGGAATGGCTGAATAAGTTGTGGTATATGAATGTAATGGAATACTATTGTGCTATAAGACATGACGAGCAGGTGCACTTCAGAAAAACCTGCAAAGACTTGTTTGGACTGATACTGAGTGAAGTGAGCAGAACCAGGAGAACATTGTACAGAGTAACAGCCACATTGTGTGATGAGTGACTTTGAAAGGCTTAGCCCTTCTCAGTGATGCAAGAATTTAAGAGGTCTCCAAAGGTCTTGTGATGGAAAATGCTATCCACATGTAAAGAAAGAACTGTGGAGTTTGAATGCAGATTGAAGCATATTATTCGCTCTTTTTTTCTTCTGTTTTGTTTTGTTTCTTCTGTTTGGTGGTTCTTCCTATCGTTTCTAACTGTTCCTTACAACATCACTGATGTGTAAATATGCTTAGTAGGAAAGTATATGTATAGCCTATATCAGATTGTGCACTGTCTTGGGAAGGGAGGGGAGAGGTGGGGGAGAAAAATTTAAAACTCAAAAGCTTGTGGAAGTGATTGTCGATAAATCAAAATAAATTAATAATAAAGGAAAATTGGCCAAATGGAAAAGAAAGTACAAAAACTAACAGGAAAAAGCCTCCTTAAGAGTTAGAATTAGCAGAGGGGATTCTGGGAAGATGGTGGAGTAGGTCAGAAAATTCCAAGCTCTCAAGATTTTCCCCTCGAAAGAGACACCCTAGCACCTTAGGGCAAACAAAGGGCTAGTAAAAATAAATCAGAATAGAGGTACACCAGGAGTCTTCTTGGGACAATTCTGGAGGATCAGAAGAACACTTTGAGAATGGATTTGGCCCCTGTGAAGATTAAACCCCTCCAGGCTAGGGGCTGTGTTAACAACAAGCTGCAAGCTGCTTAAACAGCAAGCCCCAAGCCCTGGGGTTAGCTGGTTTGGGAGGCTGCCTGGGCCCCAGCAGCTACAGGAAGCTTTACTGCCCCCTCCAGACTAGGAGGGGAGTAGGGAGTCTGAGCCAGGAAGATCAAAGGAACCTCTGCTGACAAGGAAGGCCAGACCCAGCTGTGAGGCAGAGAGTGGAGGGGGCAGAAGGAACCGGCCACGCCCACCTGGTGAGTGCAGAAGCAGTGGGGCAGAAGGCCCCTGGCTGTGGGGCTGAGAGAAGGCTGCAGGTTTGGCTTTGGTTTCAGGCCAGGGGGGAGACCTGAAGAGCTGGGGCCAGGGTCACCATCCCCCTACCCCAGGGCTAGAGGTGATTACCCAAATGAAGCTATTGCTACAAAAATTCACAGGCAGAGGAGAAAGAATCCAACCATAGAGAGCTATAGTGGGAATACAGAAGACCGAGGTTCGTCTTTAGAGGAGGATATTAAAGCACAAAAGCCCCTCCTGCCCCCAAAAGTAACATCAAATGGCCACCTGCCCAAAAAGAATTCATAGAAGAACTTAAAACAGAGTTTAAAAATCCAAGGAGAGGCCTTAGATTCTTATAATCTAGCCACTGCTTACCCATGTTCAGACTCCTCAATGGTCTGCCCAATATGACAATGTTCTAATAAACCTTGTCTTTGGCTGAAAGAAGGCTTGGGTCCAATTCTTTCAGGCAGAACCCACGTATTGTGATTTTGGGGTCCTGGGACCCCTGAACCCCTAAACCACATCATTTTGGTGGCCCATAGGGGGAAACTGCCTAACCCCAAGTTCTTCTCCAGGCAAGACTTGAAAGGTATGTAAGCCTCCCCTCCCTCCTTTCTTGCTCTGCAGTTAGGATTGCTCTCCAAGCACCAAGGCTTGGAGGTGCTTTTCAGGCAGACAGGACAATCTGTATTTTCATAAATACTCCCCAATGTAATTGAAAATGTCCGTTTTATCGACATGTGGTTCAATGAAATAATTACTTTCATTTTTTTCTTTATTGACTTGTAAATTCACCGTTTCATTTTTGTTTTTAGTAATTTTGTTTTATTTTTGTTTTAATCAAGTTACCAAATTGCTTATACATGTATTTTTTTTGTAAATCAGCTTCTAGTTTCATTTACTATTTCAATTTTTTCTTAAACATTTGTAATGTCAATTGACTTATTTTAATAGTTTGTCTTTTTTCTAGATGAAAACTAGAGCTACACAGTGGTCTTTTACACTGGACAATCGCAGGGGTGAGGTAGGTATGGTTTCTCTAATTATAATTTCATTTTAAACATTAAGAAATTCAATTATTCCTTAGTCTTTTGCAATTAAAATTTTAAAAAGATTTAGAGTGTGAAACTGTAAAGAAACTACAAGGTGAAGTAGCCTTTTGAAATCTGGATGTTCAAATTACACACAAACTCAGACAAGATCTAATCAAATCAGATTGTGTTTGCTTTTTATATGGCCCAAATAATCTAAATGTGTTTTTGTTAATATTTTGGTCATGTCAAAAAATATAGCCTTTTGTGACTTATAACCTACTTTGTACTTCTAATAGATTTGTATCACAGTACATTTTGTACTTATAATACAAAAGTTATAACTGTTATCACCCCAAAAATATGATTTTTGTCTAGTTACAATGATACTAATACCATATTGACAAAATCTAAGCCAGAATTTTAGAGAGGGAAAATTATATGGAATAGAAATTCATGCTTTCTAATATTCTCTTGTTCTTTAGTGTATATTAAAACGTTTATTGATTGAAGTTAAATCAAATTTAAAACAAATTTTAATAAAAGATATAAAGCACTTACAACTGAATAAAAAAATGGCAACTGGGAATATGGTGGTGTTCTTTGACAATCATGAGAACACATACTAAATTATTGTAAATAATGTGTCTAAATCCAAGAGCAAATATATACATAATACAATTTTGAAACCTTCCAAATAAGACATAGGATAAAACAAGAATGCCTGTTTTCAAAACTACAATAATTCTGGAAATGTTAAGTATAATAGCAAAACAAGTAGTAAATATAAGACAATAATAAGAATAAACATAAGAAAAGAGTAAACGTTTTAGGTAATATAATAATGTACTTAGAGACCCCTAAAAAGCAAAATTAAAAACTTCATTGAAATAGTTAACTTTATCTGGAAGAAACAAAGAAGAAGAAAAAAGAGGAAAGAAGAGAGAACAGGAGAGAAAGAAAGGTAGAGGGGGAGATTTGAAAGGTGCTTTGATTCCCAAAGAAACTATATTCTGCTAAGTAGAAAGAAATACCACAGTAGTAGGTGAGGCAGCAGATTAGAGATGGTCTGGAAAGATGATTTTGAGAGTCTCTGCTGTTAAATATCAGCACATTCTGGACTCCTCAGTCTCTTTCACCTAGTACATTCCCTCAACTTCACACCTAAAACACAGTTTCAGTTGCCATTCTCTCACCCCATCATCCTCCATTTCAGTAAACTCCAGTGGCTTCCTTATTACCTACAGGGTCACATACAAAATGCTTTGGCATTCAAAACCCATGATAACCTTGCTCTCTAATACATGCTCTTTGATGCAGTAACACTGGCATCCTGACTCTTCCATGAACAAGACACTCCACTTCTGGCAGTTCTGTCTGGCGCCTCCCCATCCCTGGAATGCTCTGATTTTGTGTGTCAGAACTGAAATCCCACCTTCTCTAGGAACCTTCCTCAACCCCTCTTAATTCCATTGCCTTCCCTTTGTTAATTTTTCTTATTTATCCAGTCTACAGCTTGTTCTGACATGTTTGCTTATTGTCTTCTTGTTAGATTGTAAGCTCCTTGAGTACAGGGACTGATTTTTGTGCTTTTTTTTTTTAAGCTAGTGTCTGGCACATAGAAGGTGGTTAATATTTCTTGTTTGATTGGTTGATTATCAGGAACCAAGGCATCAGTAATAGTTGGAAAGTCAGTTCAGTAATTTACTGAACAAGTAAAGTCTAGTACCTGCCAAGAAGACCCTAGATGATTTCACAGCAGAAAAATGACTGAACAATAACAATTTAACTTTGAGCAGCTAGGTGACAAAGGTATCAGCATGGAGACAGGAAGACCAATTTTCCTGCCTTCAAATGTGGCTTCAGACGTTTACTAGCTGTGTGACCCTGGGCAAATCACTTAACCCTGTTTGCCTCGGTTGCCTCATCTATAAAATGAACTGGATAAGGAAATGCAAACCACTGCAGTATCTTTGTGAAAAAAACCCCAAATGCAGTCATAGAATTGGACAGAACTGGAAAACAAAAAGTTAACTTTATGGATTCACTGACATTTGTATTTGGTTTTTCTTTTTAGGGTGGTGGTCATTCTGAAGAATTGGAACCCTTGAAGCCATCATCCTCAGAAAGGTTAGTTGGTGTTTCTGACCAAAATACGGGATTTTTTAAAAAAAGTACAAACATACCAAGGCTGCACATGCATTGAAGGTTATCCACATAACCGCTATTTCTGCATCTCCCACTCTTTCTCCTTCTGTATCTTTGTCGAAGATACACAATATGAGATGACTCAAGTTAGTGTATGAAACTGTGAAATTATATTGTTTGAAATATTGTCATATCAACTTTATTAATAATCTCACCAAGTAAGCCAGTTTTCTGAAAACTTGCAGTTCACTAGGGTCACCCTGTTTCTTCATTTGGCTTACTTACATATAAACATAGATTTTAAATTTTCTTCAGGAAACTTGAAGTTGTTGAACATATTGACTCTGGTGATGGACAGTTTGTGGATGAATCTATAAATAAATTTCAGTCAGATAAAAATTCAAATAATCTTGTTATGGAAAGCTTCAGTGAAGGTAAGTGATACCATATTTCTATACTTATTTATAAGTTAATATTAGTTATGGGTAGAAATTTTGGTTTTACATTCATAAAATTAATTTTTATTATGAAATTATAGTCATAGAAAAATAGATTCATAACTGAGAGGGATTTTAGAACTTATCCAAACCCCTGATATTATAGATGAGGAAACAGAGGTACATGAAAGTAACATGGCTTGCTCAAAATCAGGGTGGTACATTCATATGGGAACAAATAACATACGCATCATTATTTTTCATTAATAAACTCTTTGGTATATAGGCCCTTAGTTTATAAACTCTATCTGCAAATTAGTGATTTATGAATAGTTTTTCAAATGGTTGTTTTTGTTTTATTTTGAACTTAAAACTGCTGGTTTTTTTCTTGAGGAGATGAGAGGTGAACTTTTGCCTTTCTTTTTGGAGCAGAGGCCTCCATACCACTTCTTGCTCATCTTCTGACCATGATATCTGCTCTAAATACTCATTATTGTCTTCTACCCATTGTTAACTTAGACTCTGCCCTTGGATTGCTCCAGCCATGATAGGTCAGCTTTTACCTTTTACCTTATCTTGACAGGGCCTAACCCCTAACCCAGTTAGTAAAGGTGTCCACAAATACCAGAAGGAACTTAACATCTCTACAAAGGGGCATCTGAGTGAAATCTATTTGCCAATCTTCTCCTAGATATGTGCCCCTTCTGTACACAGGTTTTAAAAGGGGTGTGGGGGAGGTTTAATGGCCCCTTCAGGGTTCACCTAGGCACAGATAGCATAGGATTGGCAAACTTTCTGGATATCTTGTGAACAGTGAAGCTAGATTTCACCAGAGACTAGAGGATGTTCTTTTCCAGCTTACATTGGTTGTCCTCTAGGATGAGGAATTAGCCCAAGGATGTCTGAAACCACCTGGATGAGGAGAGAGTATGTCCTCTTTCTTTGGAGGTGATAGGAATCAGGGAGCTGAGAGAGTAATGGTGCCACGATCAGGGGTAAGCTTACAGCTGCTCAAGTGGCAGAGTCTGTAAGTTGGTTACTTCTGACCTGATTGAATCCCCTTTTTGAAAATGTCCTTTAGAAGACAATAGATACCTCCCTAAATTCATGAACAGCTTACAGAAACTGTAAAATTTCTTTAGCATGTTTAATGGGGGAATATTTGGCTGTCAAGAATCTTCCTTTTCATATAGCCTCATGAGCATGTAAGACATGAAAAGCATATTTGAAATCAGTCAGGCCCTTTCCCAATTTTAAAGCCCTTGTGATGATGGCAAGTTTAGCCCTCTGGGCAAAGGTCTGAGGGTGGGTGGGGGTGGGAAGGCAGTTTGTCCTCTAAGGTGCTAATAAGGCTGACTACTGAGTAGCCTGCTCTTCTCTCCCTGTCCTCACTGAAACTGGATCCATCTATGAACCATTCCCCATCAAGGTTTTCAAGAGTAAAGTCCTTCAAGTTGGGGGTGGCTAGAGTAAACAGAATCTAGGGTCTCCTCAGTCATGAATAATGTCACCCAACAGTATTGGCAAGCAGGGGTAGCTGGATTGAGAGTGTGGCACACCCAGAGAGTCAGATCTATTGGTGAGCCAGCCACTGATGGCTCCAAGATACTGTGAACCTGGTGAGGAGTTAGGACTTCTAAAGAGTAATTTTGGAGGCCTCCTCAATCAAAATGGCTATGGCAGCCACTGCCTGTAGGCAAATGGCCACCCAAAGTTAACACAATCAAGTTCTTTAGAAAAGTAGCTACCAGGCTGGTGTCAGATACTAGCGCCTGGGTTAAAACTCCCATGGCATAGTCCTGCCTCTCATCAATATACAAGGTAAAGAAGGGTTTTTCCAAGTTGGGCAGGGTTAAGGCCCAGGTGGTAGTCAGTTTGGCCTTCAGGGTCTTGAAAGCCTTGGCCTGTTCCAAATGGAACAAGTGAGGGCCTTGAGTAGAGTCATACAGGGGCTTTGCAATAATACCAAAACAGGGGATACAGATTCTACAAAACCCTGCCATACCCAGAAAGGTGCACAATTGTGTTTTGGTGGATGGAACAGGAATGGACTGTTTCCTTTCTGGGGTTAGAGTTGGAAGTGGGAGTCAGTTCATGGCCTAGATATTTTACAGATTAAGTGGCAATTTGGGCTTTAGCAGAGGAGACTTTGTAGCCCTGAGTACTGAGGAGGTTGAGGGTCTGTACAGTAGAGGCCAGGGAGGCCTCTCAGGTCAGGCTGCAGATGAGAATATTATCTCTACATGTTGAATTAGATTAGTGGTCTCAGATCCCACAAACCTTTTTCCTAAAGCCTGGCTGAATAAATGGGGGCTATCTCAGAAGCCCTGGTGCAGGATTGTCCACGTGATTTGGTGTGGATTTGGTTTCCCTGGTGGTGTCCTCTCAAAAGCAAAACTAAACTGGGAGTCTTTGTGGAGTGGTATATAGAAGAAAGCATCTTTAAGGTCCAGAGTGGAAAACTACTAGGTATCCTGCAGGATCTAGCTAAGGATGGTTTAAGGGTTAGGCACTCCAGGATGGTTTGGGATAACAGCTTTCAGTAACAGTCCTCAGATTACACTGTTTGGTTCTTTTCTTTCTTTCTTTCTTCTTTCTTTCTTCTTCTTTCTTTCTTCTTTCTTCTTTCTTTCTTCCTTTCTTTCTTTCTTCTTCCTTCCTTTCTTTCCTTCCTTCTTTCTTCTTCCTTCTTCCTTCCTTCCTTCCTTCCTTCCTTCCTTTCTTTCTTTCTTTCTTTCTTTCTTTCTTTCTTTCTTTCTTTCTTGTAGGGCAATTGTGGTTAAAAGACTTGCCCAGGGTCACATAGCTTTTGAGTATGATGTGTCTGAGGTGGGATTTGAACTTCTGACTCTATGGTCAGTGCTGTATCCATTACACCACCTAGCCGCCCTCACTTGGTTTCTTACCTGGAAGGGTGGCTTATACTTAAAGAATTTCTCAGTAATGCCATCCCTTCTAGGCCTTGGACTTAATCAAATACTGGCAACTGTAGGGAAATAGACTAGGATCTTGGAGGCAGAGGAGCTGGGGATTCACTGTTCCCAGACCTAAGAGTCTACTACAGCCCAAATTTGTGGTGGAATATGGGGAGGCCTTGAGGAAATTAGCAAAAGTGCTCCCAAAGTAGGTTCCCAAATTCACCATTAGCTCTACCTCAACAAAGGATTGGGCAAGAGGAGAGGACAACAAAGGAGTGATTAGGGCCAGCTAGGTTAGGTGGCAGGGTGAATAGAGCACCAGCCCTGAAGTCAAGAGGACTTGAGTTCAAATCTGGCCTCAGACACATAACACTCACTAGCTGTGTGACCCTGGGCAAGTCACTTAACCCCATTGCCTAGCTCCCCCCCCCCAAAAAAAGGAAGGGGTTACTAAACAACAGATCCTCAAACTGGCAAAGCAGAGCACTTTCCAAATTTGCCTTTGATCCCCATGACATGGTGTGAAGAACTGGTAAAGCCAAAGTGCTGGTGTAGGACAGAATAAGTGGCTCCTGTGTCAGTAAGAAAGTTAATGATCTTACCTTCCACAAGCAGAGTTATTCTGGGTTCAGTCATGGTGATGGAGAAGGAGGGAACCTGGCTGGATTGAGGCCCATCACTCCAAATCCTCAGGAGACTGGAGTGTGGATATTGGGAGGAGGCCACTTGACCCCCTTGTGGGCCGTCTCTCTGCCATTGTCCCTCCTGGTTGCAAATAGAATATGGACCTGGTGTCTTCCTCTTCAGTAGGCACTTAAGAGACCACTTATGAGACTTAAGGCACTGAAAGTATGAGCCCTACTGGGTACTAGGTATGGCAGCAACCTAAAGTTGAGCCTGTTCTCTGTTCCTTGCCCTAGCCTTGTGGTCCTTATCTTGTGCAGCAGTTTAGTCCCTGTTGTTAAATACTCCAAATGCTTGGCCTAAGGTGCCTGGGGGCCCACTGCTAACTTTTATAACTTTTTCTGGATATTTGGGGGAGAGATTGACTAATGAAGTGCATGCTGAGGATGCATAGTTGGGTCCAGGTTGGTATATTTCTTGAGGGCCTCTACCAGCTTGTCTTGAAAAAAGGTGGGGTTCTTCTTGGGCCCCCAGGGTAACCTCCTTAAGCTTGTCATAGTTCAGCTGTTTCCTAATACCTCTTTTCTTCCCATCGTTTAGGCAGGTTAGCACATAATGTTTCCTTTTCCTATCACAACTGCTTTCTTGGTAATCCCAACCTGGGTCTGAGACAGGAACTGCTGCTGCCCTGGAAGGGAGTGTATATTGTGACATTTTTGGCAGGGTGGTCACCAGATTTCTGGGCTAAATCCCAAATTCTCCTCTTTTCTTCAGTAGTATAACAAGAGGAAATAATGATGTTAATGTATCCACATGTTAGGTCAAGTTGAGGGGCTATAGTTTTTCTCAAGAATTTCAGTTTTTGGAAACTTCTGGATACTAATTATAGGACTCTGAGGACAAACTTGCCATTTTGCTCCATCCAGCAGCATTCAAAGACTTGTTTTTTATTCTGATATTCAGGGTTGATTCAATGTTCTTAGATAGTTTCATAACGATTATTAACGTTAAATTGTGGGTAATATGGTTGTACAATCAGAACCAGTGCAGAAGGACGACACAGATGATTTTCAAGAGCCTGAAGTTAGCAAGAAAAGTAAAATTGAAACTGAAACTCTCAAAAAGTGTGTTGGTAAGTAGTTTAGATGAAAATTAATTTCAGATTACCTTTTGTATTTTATTTTATTTTTTTAAATTTTTAGGCAATTGGGATTAGTGACTTGCCCAGGGTCACACAGCTAGTAAGTGTCAAGTGTTTGGTCTGAGGCCAGATTTAAACTCAGGTCCTCCTGACTTCAGGGCCGGTTGCTCTATCCATTACACCACCTAGCTGCCCTCTTTATCCCATTCCTGATAAGAATAAGGTTCCAGCCCTCCTACAAGCTTCTACTGTATCATCTTTTCCCCCTCATTTATGAGAGATAATTACTCTTTTTTATCTCTTCCTATGCAGTTTTATTTTTTTTTTAAGAATTATCACATTATACACAGCTCAGCCCAAGCATTTCTTTCCTACTACTCAAATAGTGATGATGAAAATAAAAATACTGATAATATTTTCACATATAAGAAGTAAACAGTTTTACCTTATTTAGTCCTTTATAATTGGTCCTTAATGTTTATATTTCTCCTGGATCTTATGTGTTGAATTTTCCTAAAGTTCTGTGATTTTTGTCATAGATAACTGAAAATCTTTGAGTTGGTTAAATGCCCATTTTTTCATTTAGGGTTATACTTAATTATTTTTTCTGGGTAAGTTATTCTTGGTCATAGCTCCAGATCTTTTACTCTGCAGAACAGAGTATTCCAAGACCTACGGTCCTTCAGCATAGTAGCTGATAGAGTACTCACTCTAATTGAAGCTCTCGTGCCATTACAGTAGTTTCACCTAAATGCAAATCTTGCTGCCTCAGATCTCTTTGTATTTTGTTGTCACAATAATTTTCCTTAATGGTTGGTCTACTTGTGTTACTTCCCTCCTTGTGTCTAATCTAGCCTCTAGTGTAAAATATAAACTCATCAACTTGACTTTTAAAGCTGTGCAGTTTGTCCTCAAAATATTTTCTGTCTGACTATACTTATTTTCCCTTCCTTCTATTTCTCACATTGAATAGTTCTTCTGTTTCTGTTCCATTGTCGTGATTGTTGTTCCACACACTTTCTTCCTTCTTTAATTTTTTTGCTTCATTTTATCAGACTCTTTATGACCCTGTTTATAAGTTTTCTTGGCAAAGATACTGGAATGGTTTGGTATTTCCTTTTCTAGCTCATTTTGTAGATGTGGAAGTTGAAGAAAACAGGGTTAAAATGACTTGCCCAGGGTCACACAGCTAGTAAGTATCTGAGGCTGGATTTGAACTCAGGAAAATGAGTTTTCCTGACTGCAGGCCTGGTATTTTCTCATTTTCTCTCTCTCTTTCTCTCTCTGTCTGTCTGTCTCGTTTCCTCAGTCTATATTATATTTATATATTCTATATATAAGTATATATTCAAATAATACATATACTATATATATATATATATAACATATATAGCATATAAATATTCTCTCTTATGTTCTGTATACAAAATATATATGTACATGTTTTCTTCCCAGTTGAACCTATTGTTTAAGGAAATCTGTTTAAGGAAATAGACTATTTAATTTTTATCTTTTTACTGTAGTAATTTTAAAATATAAAAGATATGTTCAGGTATTTCAAAGGCTATCCCAGGAGAAAAGGAATACCCAAAGAGTTGCTTTGTTTTCTGCTGTGATTAATTAATGATGAATCTTGTTTTGATTGCCATCCTAGTAGATAGCGTTCCAGAAAAATTAGATGAAAGTTGTTAAAAGTTTGAGGATGGGAAATTACAGTTATCCATATATGCCTTGGGAGGTAGTGAGTTCCCCTGTCACTGGATAACTTTAAGCAGAAGTTGGATGATAGAATTTGAGAAAGATGAGATCCTTTCTAGTTCTAAAGCTTGTTAGTCTGTTAAAATTTGTGAAACTTGTCCATAATTTTCTATAAGTGTTCAGCAGTATGAATAACATGAATATATATCTTTGTAGTAGGATTCCTACTGATTAAGCAAATAGCACATTGCTTAAAAATATTGAATTATAAAAATACAATTTCAAGTGTTTTATACAATTTAAATTTTATTTGTCAGCAGACCATGCTTGTGATTGATTTGTTTTAGGAGAAAGACTACATCGGATTGTGAGCTGCACTGCTTGTGGACAGCAGGTGAACCATTTTCAGAAGGATTCAATATATAGCATCCTGCACTAAACGTCCTTATTTGTAAGGTATGTAGTTATGAACTGGATGATGATTTTATCTGTGAACTATTATTCCTTTTGTTCTGTAGTAGTTGAGTAAATGACAGATCTCTTCTTATGTTTTAAGATATTCTTTTATTTATGTGAATTCTGCAGTGCTTTGTTTCGAAAGTTTAAGCTCTGTCTTAAGAGCTCGGGTTCAGTAAATATCAAACTTTCATAAAAATCAGACTTGGTTAATAAATGGGTTAGTTTGGATTTACTTCACTTTTTAACTTGTATACATGAAAACAAACATGTGTGCCCAACTTGTGGTAGAGCCTTCTGAGTGCATACTTGTCTGATTGACCACAGCTGATCATCTTTGATTACAAAGGAAAGCAACCAACCAACGTGTGAACAGACACAAGTTGTTGTCTTTTAAACAAGAGGTTCATTTAATTTATGTGTTTCCCTTAAATTTCCTGAAGTACTCTGAAAAGTGTTGACCATGTGAATGACAGTACCCCTTTTGGGATCAAAACTTGTTTTCAGATAATTAATTATTATTAATTATTTATTATAATATCAATTCATTCACTTACTTTAAGGGTTTTTTTTTAATTAAAAATATATTTTGTTGCTACTTTTTATTTTTATGGCACAATTTCTTCTGGTTATGGTATTCCTTTAATCCACAGAATTGAAGTTGTTTTCAACAAGGAAAAATATTTAATTAAAAAAAAACCACCAAAAACCCAAACCCAGTACTCTGAGTGTTTGACAGTTATTCTGCCCTTGATTGTCTCTGCTTCTGGTGAGAGGAGGATATTTGAGATTATACATTTTTGAGGATTAGTATTTGTTGTAATGATAAAAATCTTTAATAATAGCGTTTTGTAGCTCTTTGAGGTTTCCAAAGTGCTTTACATATTTAATCTTGTTTGATGCACAACAACTTGTGAGGCTAGTGTTGTTATTATAATACCTATTTTGGTCATAAAAAAAATTAATTCTGAAAATAGTTAGGTTACTTGAGAAAGGATTTCTTCTGAAGTTGTCTAGCATTCTATCAACTATGCCACTAGTCAATGTTGGATTTAATTTTGTTCTTTTCAGTTGTGTTATTGTAGAAATGTTTTGTAGTGTTCTCTGGTTGCTATTTCTTTTCCTTTTATCAATTTATACAGTTTTTTCTTTGAAAATCTTCTGAGTTTTCTTTGAATCAGTTTTTTATGGTTAAAATGAATTCTTCATTCCTCTCTGTACTTACTACATGGTAACATTCAGCTATGGTTATGTTACACATTTTGTTCAGCCATTCCCTACTTATGGGTTGTTACTTTGGTAGCACTTCTTTATTATTGCAAAATATTTTATTTTTTTTTCTTTGCTGTGAGTAAAGTTATCACCCCACTTTTATGTTTAAAGATATTGGCTTAATGGTTTGAATCATTTTAAAATTTGTGCTTTGTGAATGTTAACATTTTAGTAGATTTTTAAAATGTAGAAATCAATGTTAATTCCTTTTTTAGAACTGCTACAAATATTATATGAGTGAGAACATAAACTGCAATTCTGAAGGAATTGGTGAGCAGTGCAGGTAGGAATATAATATCTAGAAAATATAATGAAATAATTTTATTTAATGTATCAGTGGCTCTTAATCATGTCAAATGTCAGAGATTATAGTATATGTTCAAAATGAGGGGGACACAAGTATTAGATTTCTAACTACAGATTTTTTTAAACATTTATTTAATTAGTTTTAGTTATCAACATTTTAAAAAAGATTTTCTTTAAATTTTCTTCTCTCCTTTACCTTCTCCCTCCTCAAGATGGCATGCAGTGTGATATAGGCCATATATGTACAATCATAGTAAACATATTTCTACATTAGTCATGTTATAAAGAAGAATTAGAACCAAAGGGGAAAACCACGAGAAAGAAAAAAAAACAACAAAAAAGTGAAAAATAGTATACTTCGATCTGTATTCAGACTCCATAGTTCTTTCTCTGGTTGTGGATAGCATTTTCCATTATGAGACTTTTGGAATTGTTTTAGATCCTTAAATTACTGAGAAGAATTAAGTCTATCAAAGTTAGTCATCATATAGCGTGACTTACAGTGTACAATGTTATTCTGGTTCTGCTCACATATGTATGATTCTGTTCATATATGAATCTCTAGGTTTTCTGAAGTCCACCTGCTCATCATTTCTCATGGCACAATAGCATTCCATTACATTTATGCACCACGACTTGCTCAGCCATTCCCCAACAGATGGGTATCCCTTCCATTTCCAATTCTTGGCCACCACAAAAAAAGCTGCTATAAATATTTTTTATACATGCGGGTCCTTTTCCCATTTGTATGATCTCTTTGGGATACAGGCCTAGAAGGGGTATTGCCAGGTCAAAGGGTTTGCATGATTTTATAACCCTTTGGGCATAGTTCCACATTGCTTTCCAGAATGGTTGGCTCAGTTCACAACTCCACCAACAACGCATTAGTGTTCTAATTTTCCCACATCTCCAATATTTATCATTTTTTTCTGTTTTTTCGTGTTAGTCAATCTGATAGGTGTGAGGTGGTACTTCAGAGTCATTTTGATTTGCATTTCTCTCAAATCAGTAGTGATTTGGAGCACTTTTTCATGTATAGCTCATGAGGCCTTTCTCAGAGACACTGGGCGTCAAACTGCTTTCCCAGCTTTCTGCTTCCCTTCTAATCTAGGTTGTATTGGCTTGGTTTGTGCAAAACCTTTTTAATTTCATGTCAGCGAAGTCACCCATTTTGCATGATGTAAATAATGTCCTCTAACTCTTGTTCAGTCATGAAGTCTTCCCTTCTCCATAGATCTGATAGGTAAACTACTCCTTGCTCTCTTAGTTTGCTTATAGTATCAGTCTTTCTGTTTCAATCATGTGCCCATTCTGACGTGATCTTGGTCTAGGGTATAAGATGGTGGCCTGGGCCTAGTTTCTGTCGTACTTTTTTTCCATTGTTCCAGGCAGTTTTTGGTACATCGTGATTTCTGATCCCAGAAGCTGGAGTCTTTGGATTGAACAAGTAGCAGATGACTATAGTCATGGACTGTTGTGTCTTGCATACCTAACTTTTCCCAGTGATCCGCCACCCTATTTCTTGGCTAGTACCAAGGAATTTGGAGGATTGCTGCTTTATGATACAATTGAAGATCTGGTACACTTAGGCCACCTTCCCTTGCACTTCTTTTCATTAGTTCACTTGATATTCTGAACCTTTTATTCTCCCAGGTGAATGTTGTGATTGTTTTTTGGTTTGGTTTTGTTTTTCCCCAGCTCTATAAAATAATTTTTTGGAGGGGTTTGATTGGTACAGCACTGAATATGTAAATGAATTGAGGCAGGATTGTCCTTTCTATTATATGAGTTGGGCCTACTCCTGCGCAACTGCTATTTTCCCAAGGATTTAGATCTGACTTTCTTTGTGTGAAAAGTGTTTTATCATTATGTTCATATAGTCCCTGAGCTTGTTTCAGTAGGTAACCTTCCCCATATTTTCTAATGTCTACAGTAACTTCAAATGGAATTTCTCTTTCTATGTCTTGCTGTTGGCCTCTGTTAGTAATA
Organism: Phascolarctos cinereus; assembly: GCF_003287225.1. Taxonomy (NCBI): domain Eukaryota; kingdom Metazoa; phylum Chordata; class Mammalia; order Diprotodontia; family Phascolarctidae; genus Phascolarctos; species Phascolarctos cinereus. The sequence continues at coordinate 21,818 of NW_027555562.1, forward strand.
TATAGCAATACTGATGATTTATATGGGTTTATTTTCTATCCTGCAACTTTGCTGAATTTGTTTATTATTTCAAGTAATTTTTTACTTGATTCTCTTATCATATCATCTGCAAAGAGTGATAGCTTTGTTTCTTCTTGGCCTAGTCTAATTCCTTTGGTTTCTTTTTCTTCTCTCATTGCTAAAGCGAACATTTCTAGTACAATATTGAATAACAGTGGTGATAATGGACACCCTTGTTCCACCCTGCCCCCATCTATTTTGGAAATGCTTCTAGCTTATCCCCATTATATATATACTTGGTGATGGTTTTTGATAGGTGTTACATACTATCATTTAAAGAAAGACTCCATTTATTCCTATGCTCTCTAGTGTTTTTAATAGCAATGGGTGTTGTATTTTGTCAAAATTTTTTTCTGTATTTATTGAGATAATCATATGATTTCTGTTAGTTTTGCTGTTGATATGGTCAGTTATGCTGATAGGTTTCCTAATATTGAACCAACCCTGCATTCCTGGCATAAATCCTACCTGGCCATAGTGTATTATCCTTGACAAAAATTGTTGTAATCTCTTTGCTAATATTTTATTTAAACTTTTTGCTTCTGTATTCATTAGGGAGATTAGTTTATAATTTTCTTTCTCTGTTTTGGGTCTTCCCAGTTTAGGTATCAGCACCATATTGTATCAAAAAGAATTTGGTAGGACTCCTTATTCACTAATTTCCCGAGACTATACTATATAGACTATTATCTTTATAGTATTGGAATTAATTGTTCTTTAAATGTTTGATAGAATTGCCTTGTAAATCCATCTGGCCCTGGAGATTTTTTTTTCCTAGTCAGAGATATAAGGAAAATGTTTGTTTCCATAAAATTGAAACAACCACTAGAAAAGTAACTAAGTAAAACTGGATGCAGCCAGTCTTATCTTGTTTGGCTGGTAGAAGTCAGTAAATAGGACAAAGGTTAAGCTTTACTTAGAGTGCACATTCAGTTTTGTCCAGAGGTCTATCATACCTAACTTTTCTAATGCTCTATTCACCTCCTTAACTTCTTTCTTGTTTATTTTGTGGTTAGATTTATCTCGTTCAGAGAGGGGGAGGTTGAGGTCCCCCCCAGTATCGTTTTGCTCTCTGTTTCTTCCTGTAGCTCCCTGAACTTCTCCTCTAAGAATCTGGATGCTATACCATTTGGTGCATATATGTTTAGTAATGATATTACTTCATCGTCTATGGTGCCTTTTAGCAGGATGTAGTTTCCTTCCTTATCCCTTTTGATAACATCTGTTTTTGCTTTTGCTTTGTCTGAGATCAGGATTGCTACCTCTGTTTTTTTTTTTACTCAGCTGAAGCATAATATATTCAGCTCCAGCCTTTTTTTTTACCTTTCCCTGTATGTGTCACTCTTTTTCATGTGTTTCCTGGAGACAGCATATTGTAGGATTATGGTTTTTAATCCATTCTGCTATCCACTTTCATTTTACGGGGCAGTTCATCCCATTCACATTCACAGCTATGATTACTATCTATCTTTCTCTTCACCCTTTCCCCCCCATTTATGCTTTTCTTTCTCCTTTCTCCTTTTTCCTCTTCCCTCCTCACTAGTGTTTTGCTTTTCACCACCATGTCCCTCAGTCCCATCTCCCTTCTATTAGCCCCCTCTCTTTTCTTCCCCTTTACTCTCCTTACTTCTTCCCTCCCTTCTATCCTCCCTCCCTTTTCTTTTCCTTTTCCCCTCCTACCTTTTACAGGGTAAATCTTGTCTGCCTCCTTGTTTCCTCTTCTCCCAGTACAATCCCTTTCCAACACTTAATTAGATTTTTTACCTTCACATCAAAGTCAACTCATACTTACACCCTCTGGGCTTTCACAGGTCAGTGAGGGAAGGTGAGAGTGACTTACTTCTTACTGCACAATCTTGGCTCCAGAAGTGGACCAACTTACATTTATAATTTTAAAGAAAATATTTTCATTTATATCATTTTTTTAAATTAGTAGATTTTCATTCCTGCTTAATTTTAATTTTTTGAGTCTTTAAGTAGTTGTTTGACTAAGAATGATGCCTTAATTTTTTGTGTTGTTTGTTTTTTTACATTTCAGATGGTGTGCAGAACGTGGAAACCTAATTTGTTGTGACTCTTGCGATAATGCTTTTTGCAAAAAATGCATTTCCCGCAATCTAGGGAAAAAAGAAATCTCAAAAATAATGGATGAAAACAATCAGTGGCAGTGCTATATTTGCCACCCAGAACCTTTGTTAGATTTGGTTGCAGTCTGTGACTGTGTATTTGAGGATATATCACTTTTGAGGCAACAGAATAAAAAGAAGCTAAAGTCTGCAAGTGAAAAGAGTGGTAAGACATGTAACCATCCACCTAAATTCTACTCCACCACAAAAGAAGAAGAAAAACCTCAGTTAGATGATTTTCACTCAGATGCTGTAACACATTCTTTTTCATCATTAATGGTTTCAAAAGACTTGATTACAAAGACTGAAACACTACTTGAGAACACTACAGTTATGAAGTCTAGTTTTGTGACATTTTCAGAACAAATAGCCAGCAATTCAGAAATGAGCTCAAATACTATGTTAAATCAATTGAAAGGTGTTAGATCTGTAAGGAATGACATAAGTAAGGCTCATAAGGCATTAGAAGAATGCTTGAACAAGGAGATAAGCAGCTTGGTTGTTAAAGAAAAGAAAGAAAATAGCAAAGAAGGAAAACATGAGAATGCTAAAAAAGATGCCAAAATTAAAAATGTAGATAAAAAATATGAAGTGGAAGATATATTTGCTACAAAAACAAAAAGGTTTCCAAATGACAAAACTGATGCAGAAATTATAGTTCCAACAGCAACAACTGGTGAGGTTAAGAATACAAATGAATTTCAATATGAACCTGCATGTACTTCTAAATCTTTAGATATGGACATTCTATCCATTCCTTCTTCAAGACCTGAAGATATTTTTGAGAATCAAGAAAGTTCTATCAATATCCAGAATGATGAAAATACTGAAATATATAAGGACACAGAAAATTCCCTTTTAGAAACAAATGAATCTTCAGAAGTTGGCAAAGGAAGATCCATGGTAAAGACATTAACGAGGAAATTATATGTTAAGTTTTCTCCTTTTTCCATGTCAGATGCCTCATTGAAAGATATTATTAGTCAAGAGAAAACAGAAGAGGAATATCAACAGGAGAGCAGTATTCCAGGAAATACTGAAGTCATCCCTGATAATGACACTGCACTATTTAACGAGGAAACTGACCTTCAAAGATCACCGCTTGTGAAAACAACATCTTCAATTGGACACATAGAAAAGGAGCTTGTAACATCTAATTCAGAAGAAAGTGGTGAAAAACGTAAACCAAGATCATCAGGGCAGTGGGAAAAAGAAGGTAGACAAGTTTTTTTGCCTGATGCTGAAGAAAAATTCAAGTTAATTAATAAAGAAACCAGTTCAGATGCAGATGAAAAGTCAGCTTTGTGGAAGGAGGCTGCCAAGGAGGATAAGAGTTCTTCAGAGTCTGATACTGATTTAAAATACGACAGTATTCAGAAGAAAATTGTATACAAGGCAAAGCATCATGAGCTTAAAGATCATAAAGGGAAACGAAAAAGAGAAGATTCCACTTATAATTCAGATAATGATAACAAAAAAAGGTGAAGTGTCTGAAAATCCCAAGAAACAGCAGGAAGAAAATGATATTTTATCTTCATCTGACATGTGGGATAGTGGTAAGTCTGAAATAAATATTGCAGAAAATACTGATGCATCAAATACTGAATATTTTCAGTTGTCAGGTATGTAAAAATGTTAAAATCCTTAGAGATATATTTCTTTCTTTTTTATGATAGTTTTAAACTATGTTATTAAAATAAGCAAACATCTTAGTGTGTAGGATTGTCTTGAAGTCTTTCTTTGTTTACAAAACATTTTCCTTTTATCAACTCTATGATCAAAAGAAATTATAAATTGTTTAGGGAAAGTATCGTTCTCATTTTGCATATGAGTAAATGGAGAGTTGGTACCTAAGTATGGAAATTTAGGGAGGAGAGCTAGCATAAAGACAACTGAATTTAGAATTGGAAGGTTGAAGTTTATGTCCCGGTGTACATTTGGCCCTGTCACTTAATAGAATTGAGGTAAATATTCTGAAAATCTCTGTCTCTGAAATCCAATTTTTCTAACCTCAAGTACTGGCTTTCCTTCTTTCTCTGATCCTCCAATTCTCTCTAGGAATTTTTAAAAGGTAGTAGGTTTCTTCTAGGCATGTCCCATTCTGGGCCTCAGTGTCTCCCTTTTGTGGTACGATGTGGTTGGACTAAGTGAGTGGAAAAGATGATGGAGCCAGCTTTTGTAAGATTTTTCAATGTTAGGCTCAGTATAGCTATGTTTTTTCACACTTAACCCAGTTTGTTTCAGTTTCCTTATATGTAAAATAAGCTGGAGAAGGCAACAGCAAACCACTCCAATATCTTTGCCAAAATACCCTAAATGGGTCATGAAAATAACTGAACAACAAGAACAGATGCTAGATATATAGAGACCAGTTCAGGAGCTCTCAAAATAATCATGAATCTGACCTAGTGTATCAACATTGAGAACATTATAAAGTATAAAGGAAGAATGAATGGACTTGATGTTTAATTGAATATAAGAGACTGAGAAATGGAATTGTAAAATCAGAAGTTTTAATCTACAGTGGTGAACAAATAATGCTATCTATAATCAAGAAATCCTAATAGCTAATTTTGTACAGATTTGGTACAGGTGATTTCAAGTTTCTGTACATGTTGAAATTTAAGGTGATTCTTTGATATTTAACTGGCAATAATTAATTGGAAATCAGTGGCCAAACATTAGAAAGGAGTTGCCATCCATACACCCAATCAATCATCTCTACTCGTGTGTGTGTGTGTGACATGTGTTACATATGTGAATTTGCATATACAGACATAATTTTATGTTTGTAATATGGATAACACATCTTATTAAAATGAAATTAAAATTTAAAAAGTAAATTTCACATAAATTTGTACTGCTATGTTGTTAAGATTAAATGCCTGTTGTACCTTCAAGAATATAAAGTAGCCTCTGGGTTTTGATCACATTTGTATTTTCCTCAAAAAGTCTCCAGACAAACAAGAACATATCCCCACTTACTTAAAGCAAAATAACATTTATTTTCTCTGTAAGTGTTGCCTTAAAGCTTTCATAAACTAAATTCAACACATATACTTTAATTTCTTATTAAAAAAATGAAATATACTTTTTTTTTTAATTCAAGGAGAATGAAACGAACACTACATCTGTTCCTGTTTTAATGGAAGAAGATGATGATGATCCTGAGAATTGGTATGGTTTCATCCCTGAAGTTTTAATTAATTGTAATAACTATTGTTATGGCATGTGAAAAACCAAAAACACCAAAAAGTTTGTTAAAAGAAAAACTTTCTGCATTAACGAGACTAAAGTTTATTAGAGATTTATACAACCAAAAATTATGAATGAGAATTTACAGCATATTCATTATTTATATTCAGAGGCACAACAAGTTGCATTTCTTTTTAATTTTGTATATTAGATGTAACATCAGTAATGAGGGCTTTAATCTTCTGTAGCTTTTACTGAGTTATAAAGATGCATAGAAATAGTTTTATAATTAAGGCAATTGTCTTTTGCTTAATCACATTTAATAAGAATTAGTATCTATCTATCTATAAATATATATATATATATATATATATTTAAAAACTAGATATTATGACACCGAATTAGATTAAATTTGCCAATTTTTGATCCTTTCGAAAATGTTTTAGGGCTTTACAATACTCAGTGTCATGGCTTTTTATATTATCATAGATCTACAAATAACAGTGATTTTCTTTAATAGAAATGGTTTTACTCAATACACATTTTGTTGTTCATATTTTAAGTCTCTTACTCAGGAACCACAAATCAAAAGTAGATCCATTGGCATTTTGAATAATAATTTTCTCTTTAAAATTCAAATATACGAGTGGCCATAATACCTCATTTTACAGAAAGATTATTGAAATCGTTTATATAGGTTAAGTCAAGCCAAGTCACTCAGTCAACAAGCATTTTATTAAGCATTTACTATGTGCCAGCCAGGAAAAAAATTCCCTGCTCTCTGGGAGCTCACATCCTAATGGAGGAGAAAGCATGTAAATACCTATACACACAAGATATACATAATAGAAATAGAGATAGAAAGTAATCTTATAAGTAATATCAGAGTAAGTTATTAAAAGATTTCATTCAGTAAGAGGTTTTCCTTACCTCTTCATCTCTGCCTCTTGGCTTCCCTAGATTCCTCCAAGTTTCAGCTAAAGTCTCATTTTCTGCAAGAACCCTTTGGTTGGTCCTAATCTTAGCGTCACTCCTCTGAGACTATTTTTAGTTTATGCCATATTTAGCTTTTTTGTACATAGTTGATTGAATGTGGTCTCCTTTATTAGACTGTGCATTCCTTGAGAGTAGGGAATTCTTTTTTCTGGTTGTTTTACATTCAGGTACAAAGCATTAGGTTAAGAAATACTTCTTGACACAATATATTTTTGTGCTTATTTTACTTCACAACATTTGGAAGTTCTTGCTATTTAAGTCAAATATAAATGTAGTCATAAGACGACTGTTTTAATAATTATTTTATTGTCTATTTTTCTTGCTTAACTTTTCTTGGGTTATTTTGGATTCATAATTACATAGTGTTATTTATTTGAGAATTAGTTTGTTCTTAACTAGAGAAAATATCTTATCTTAAAGGATTACCAAGAAGACTCTCTTAGAAGAAATAAAAGCCAATTTTTCCTCAGATGAAAGTGAAGAATCAGATGATACTAAAAACATTACTGAAAAGAAAGATGAAACAAATACAAGAAGTGAGGGTGAGAAGCATCAGAAAGATATACATGAATATGTTTGTTTCTTAGCTTTATTAGCTCATTGTGCTCCTGAAAATTGTAAAATTAATAGCTTTTTCAAACAGATGCCATTTACAGAATTGTTGGGAACCATTATAGCATTTAAATATGTCCAATGACATAATTAGTTGTTGACAACATGAAAAAGATGAAAAAAACCCTTTTTTTAATGTGGCATTTTAGCTCAAGAAGCCAAGTATTATAAATGTTTTGTTAAAAAAGATTTGTAGTTGTGAGGTGAAGTTTGGATAGATCTTAAGTACTCAATACTCAGATGAATCTGTGATCTGATTTATTCAAAAGCTGCTTCCAGGGATGTTAGATCACAACCCATTTGTGTGTCCACATAAATTCCTTTTTTTTTTTTAAATTTCATTCTTAGGGATTTGTGAAAAAAGCAATTTGAAATCTGATTCAGACTCTGAGGAAATTAAGAAGCTGAAATACAGATCCCCACTGGTTACATACAATCTAAATATAAGTGGTGGAGAATCTGCAGAAGAAACAAAAGAAAGCAAACACAGAAAGAAGAGGAAAGGTAAAAGTGAAATTCCTTAAATTGGTACAGTGGAAAGATGCCTGCTTTCATCAGTTAAATCAACACATATTTGTAAAGTGCTTTCTATTCATCCAGGGCTGTGCAAGGTACTGGTAATATAAATTAAAAACAAAGCAGTCTGTACCAGTAAGAAGCTTATATTATATCAGGGGAAGATAACAGACATATCAATAGATACACAGACAGGCAGATGTGTGTGTACTAAGTAAATATAACAGAAATTTGGAGGTGATAGATATTAATACCTCCAGGGATCACAAAAGCCTCATGTAGAGACATTTAGATGGTTTATTTAATAAAAAACTGGGCCTGTAGTCAGGATAACAATGACATCCTAGGATTATTATGAGGATAAAATGAGATAATATTTATAGAGAGCTTTATAAATCTTTAAGTCCTTTCAAAAAAAGCTGCTCTTTGTCCTCCTCGTCTTTTTTTTATTAGTAGTAATTTTGGGGTGAGTAGAGGAATTAACACTTGAGAGGATCAAGGAAGGCCTCATGTAGGAGATAAAAGTAATCCAGGTGAGAAATAATGAGGTTTCTGAATACGAATTGAAGTTGTATTATGAGGAGAGGGACCTAGTATGAGGTAATGTGGAAATAAAAGTGACAAGATTTGGCATCTGATTACATTTGTGAATACATGTATGAGGTTGTGAGAGTGAGTCACTGGAAGAAAGGTTAACCGAAAGAAGAATAAGAGATAAAAATATTGCCATATATATAGCAAGAGATGTTAGTTTATGGGGAAAATAGTTTTATTTTGAATGTATTGAATAAGAAATGGCTGTGAAACATCTCATTTGAAACATCAAATGGTGATGTGGGACTTGATCTCATTAGAGTTCTAGGGCTGTTTGTATAGATCTGGAAACCATTTGCATATATACTGATTAAACCAATGGCAGTGGGTGGTATCTATGAGTCATATACTAGAAGAGAAAAGGGTCAGGAGAGAACATCGGTGTATAACTGAGGTTCAGAGAAATGATATTAGATAATAATGTAACAACGAGAATAATTAGAAAATTAGGAGGGTGATGGGGTCACAGAGACATATTGTTTGGAAAGATCTTAAAGACCACTAAGTCCAACACCCTCCTTGCACAGAAGAGGAAATCAAGGCACAGCAAAGTTAAGGGAATTTCCCAGGGTTACAGTAAAATTGTCTGATTAAAGCAAAAAGAGTACAGTGTCATGAAAACTTAGAGAAGAGAAAGCATCCAGAAAGTTAAGAAAAAGGATCAAATATGACAGTTTAAGAAGCCATTGGTTATGTGGAGAATGACATAGTCCTTGAGGGAAGAATAAAAGGTTTTTCCAATTTTAGTGAGAGTCCAATTAAGATTAAATAAATTTTTTAGTGAACCTTCTCTCCCATATCTATATGTATATGCATATACATATATGTATATATGTATATGTATATGTGTGTATATGTGTATGTATACGTATGTGTGCATGTGTGTATACGAGTGTGTACATACGTGTGTGTGTGTGTGTGTATATGATTTTCACCAGCACTGTTTAGTAGCATATGAGTAGTAGATGTGGTTTATAAATTGGTGTTTAGCAAAGTGTCAGTGGCAATAGCACAGAGACGAGGGATCCAAAAGGGTTGCATTTGCACCTAGCACAGTGCCTGGCACATAGTAGGCACTTAATAAATCCTTGTTGATTGATTATTGGAGAAGTAGAAGACAGTTTAAAGCTGAACTGGTTAAATACAGAGTTAGATTGGGAAATGAGGAAAGTCAAGCCATAGTAGAGGTGATGAATTTCAGCATGTTATAGTGAAGACAAATAAGGCAAGAAAATGTGAAGAAAGAATAACATAGAAATTAAAAATGTCAGAATATTCGTGCAAGTGGTGACAGCATAGAAAATCCAAGGAAAGTTAGGAAGAGTTAGGGTGGGGGAAGGTTGGGAATGAAAATACTGAGATTAGTTTTGGACATGTTGAGCTTAAGATGTCTATGCGAATCCAGTTAGAAATGTCCTTTAAGCAGTGGAAGATGTGAGTTTGGGGATTAGGAGAAAAGTTAGAACTGGATAAGTAGATATAGAGGTTATAACTGAATGCTTGGGAGCTGATGAGATTACCATGTGAAGTAGTGTAAAGAGTAAAGAAGAGAACAGAAACAAAGGTATGAGCTAGCATTTGTTGACATGATCTATGTTTGTGGGGAAATAAGTACCCTTGAGATGGAGTGACTAGTCAGGCAGGTAGGAGGAGATCCAGGGAACCTACAGAGAAGGAAGAGAGGATGATGGACAGTGCTAAAGATTGTATTGAGATCAAGAAGAATGAAGTCTGAGAAAAAAAAAACAATATTGGATTTGACTATTAAGTAACTTGGCAGAGAACACTTTTCAGTGTAGAATCTACTCTAAAGAACCTAAGAGGGAAAAAAAAAGTGTAGGCAGCCTTGTAAAGGACCAGACAAAAGAAAGAGATATATTGGATGAAAAATAGCAGGGATGAAAGGAGTGCTTTTTGAGAATTGTGGAGACAAAGATAGGCAGTAAAAAAGCATACCAGTAGACAAGGAGAGACTGAGGATGGGATAATAGAAATAGCAACATGCTTAAGAAGCTGAAATGGAATAAGCTTTGGTGTTGGTGGCTTTGGAAAGAAGGACCATCCATTGATGTGAGACCGGTTGAAGAAGGAGATAATTGTCATCTGAGTGATATGACATGAGGATTGAAGCACATTTTTTTTTCAGTGAAATATGAGGCAAGATTCTCAGCTGAGTATGAGGTTTGTGGAAGGAGAAATGAAAAGGTTTAGAAAAGATGAGTAGGTTAGTGAAGAGGGATGACCTTGCTGCACTAAGGGCCCATTTGAGATTGTGTAACGTAAATTTGTAGTGTGATTTTGTCATTTCCTTTGTCTTTGTTCAGTTACATCTGAGTAGGAGAGTATCAGATGGTGGAAATAATCCAAGGCTAACGTCTGGTAGGACAAGATCAGTAAAAGAATAAGGAGGGAAGGCCCTCTAGAGAAGACAGTATAGCATTTGGCAGACTGGTTAGCCAAAGGGTCAGAATGGGGAAGAGAAGAGAGTGTAGCCATTGTAAGGGTTGGTTGCTTGATGTCCTTCTTTCTTGAAGAGGACCAAGATGACATCACTATGTTAGAGTCAAGTTACTCAGACCAATATGAGGTCTATCATAGATTGTAATGCTGTGGAAAGAGCTGATGAGTGGAGAGATTAGATATCAAGGTGAGGGTTCTTTGATTGTTTCTTCATTTCTTTAGTTGGCTGTCCTTAACTGTTTTTCCATTGCACCCAGATGTTTGCTTTGCAGCCACTAGATGATGGGTCACAGCTTTTTCTCCTTGGAATGAAGTTGTCCATAAAGTATAGTACTCTCTCACTAGCTACAGATTTGCCCATGTCTTGTTACAGATCTCTCTCCCTTCACTCACAAAGTGTCCCTTCAGTTGGACCACCTCCCAGAATTGAGATTTATCCTTTGCTTTTCACGTTTCTCACCTATGACTTCTCTTGCTGCTGAGACATTATTGTTAGAGAAGATATACCTTGGAGGAGATGTCTCTTGGCTAGGTATGACACAGAAAGAAATTTTTTTTGTTTTTTGTTTTCTCTTAAAAATCAGACTGAACCCCAAATCACTGGTCCCAAATTAAGCCCTACTTCATCACTATTTGGGCCTGATTGGCTCAAAATGAATGTAAATAACAATTATTTCAATTTTGGTCAAAAACCGTGAGGGTGTTCCCCTCCCAGATCTATTTATTTTTATTTTTTTCTATTTTATTAATTTACTTTGATTTATCAACAATCACTTCAACATGCTTTTGAGTTTAAAATTTTTCTCCCCCTTCCTCCCCACCATCCTCCCTATGACAGCACACAATCTGATATATGCTATACATTTACATTCCTATTAAACGTATTTTCACATTAGTGAAGTTGTAAGTACAAATTCTCACTAGTGTTTTGCTTTTGACCACTGCCTCCCTCAGTCCCTCCCTCCCTTTCTGTTTCTTCCCCTTTAGCCTTACTGCTTTTCTCTCCCTTCTATTTCCCCCTCCCATTTCTTTCCCCTTTTCCCTCCTACTGCCTATAGGGCAAGTTAGATTTCTATACCTAACTGATTAAGTTATTACCTTCTTGAGCCAAATCTGAAGAGAGTAAGGTTCAAACAATGCTCACCCCCCTCCCTTATTTCCCTCTGCTGTAATAGGATTTTCTGTCTTTTTCTGTAATGTAATTTACCCTTGTCTGCCTCCTTCTTTCACAGTTCATTTTCTAAGATCAGACTAATCCACTTACTTGGATCCATTTAACCCACTTGATTAGATTTTTTTTTATCATAACATCAAAGTTAACAAATATCCACCCCGTTTATGTATACTCCTTTAACATGGTGTAATAACAATACAGTTCTGAAGAGATGCAAGTGTCATCTTCCCTTGCAGGAATGTAAACAGTCCATACTTATTAACAACATATTGTATCTTTCTGTCCCATTTATCTTTTCATGTCTGTCTTGAGTCTTGTACTTGAAGATCAAATTTTTTGTTGATCTCTGGTCTTTTTATCAGGAAGGCTTGGAAGTCCCTATTTCATTGAATATCCATATCCTCCCTTGAAAAATCATGCTCATTTTTGCAGGGTAGCTGATCCTTGGCTGTAATCCAAGCTGCTTTGCCTTATTGAATATCATGTTCCACGCCCTGCGGTCTTTTAATGTAGAAGGGGTGAGGTCCTGTGTAATCCTGACTGTGGTTCCATGATATTTAAATTGTTTCTTTCTGGCTGCTTGCAGCACCTTCTCTTTCATATGGTAATTTTGGAATTTTGCTATTATATTCTTTGGCGTTGTCAATTTGGGATCTCTTTGAGGTGATGTATTCTTTCTGTGGTTATTTTCCCTTCTGGTTCTAGGACTTCAGGGCAGTTTTCCTTTATGATTTCCTGAAAGGTACTGTCCAGGCTCTTTTTTTTTTATCATGATTTTCAGGTAGTCCAATAATTTTTAAATTGTCTCTCCTGGATAATTTTCCAGGTCGGTTGTTGTACCGATGAAGTATTTTACGTTTTCATCTATTTTTTCATTTTTTGTTTCTGTTTGACTGATTCTTGCTCTCTTATAGAGTCATTAGTTTCCATTTTTCCAATTCTAGTTTTTAACAGATTATTTTCTTCTGTTAGATTTTGTACTTCCTTCTCCAATTGGCCAAAGGTATTTTTAAGGGATTTCTTTTCTTCAGTGTACTTTTTTTTTCCAGTTTGCCAATTGTGCTTTTTAGGGACTTGTTTACTTCAGTGTACTTTTTTTCCAATTGGCCAATTGTATTTTTGAAGGACTCTTCTACCTCTCTCATTAGACTTTTAAAATCCTTCTTGAGCTCTTCTAAGAAGGCTTTTGGGGCTTCAGACCAGTTCATATTCCCTTTGGTGGTTGCAGATGTGGGTTTGTTGACAATGTTGTCCTCTTCAGAATTTCTGTCTTGATCTTCACTCTTGTCATAATATGAATCTATGGTATGTTTCTTTTTACTCATGGTGTTTCTTTATTCCCTGGCCTTTAAAGAGATTGAGCTCTCCTGCAGGGGGACAGAGGGCACTGAACCAAGCTTCTTGTGTTGGGAGCCTAGGTCTCGGTCACTGGCTTTGTGTGCCGGGGCCTCTTATGTTGGCAATTGGAGGCTGTAGAGTTCTGGCAGCTTACCTCGTGTTGGGCTTTAATCAGCAAGGCTGGAACTTTCAGGCAATTCTAGGTTGCCTACTTTTCCTTTCCTTTAGCTTTCTTCAGCTCCTTTTAAATGGGTGCTGCAGGGTGCTTTTCTGCCTGGGGCCCTTTGCAGTGCTGTCTCCCTGTTTCTGCTAATGCACTGGGAGATTCCTTTGCGGTAGAATGCTGAGGCACCTGGTGGTATTCTGAGCTGGTTTCCACCAGTTCCCCCACCCTCATTGAGGCACTCAGAGATCCAGGTGTTGGTGTTTGCCTGCTGTACCACCTGGGCTTTAGGATCTCTTCCTAGTTGACTGTTGGAGGTTCTGACAGCTTACCTGGTGTTAGGCTGGAATCAGCAAGGCTCGGACTTTAGGAAGACTTTGGGTTGCTTTCTTCAGCTCCTTTCAGATGAATGCCATGGGATGCTTATCCACATGGGTCCTTTGTAGTGCTGCTAACCTTATTTTTGCTGAGGCAGTGGGAGACCCGTTTGCTGGGCTGCTGCACTGCTCTTCCCCATCTTTCTTCTAGTTCAGCTGTTTCAGGGTTTTTTTTTTCCTGGGGTGATATTTTCTGGGTTTTCAGAGGTTGATAGGGGAGGGTGAGAGCGACTACCTTTTTACTCCACCATCTTGGCTCCCAGAAGCGGAAGTCCCCCCAGATGTATTTTTTAAAAAATTTTTATTTATTTGTTTGTTTATTTTTTAATATAAATTTATTTATTTTTGGTTTTCAATATTTACTTCCACAAGATTTTGAGTTCCAAATTTTCACCCCATCTTGCCCCTCCCCCACCCCAAGATGGCATGCATTCTGAATATATCTTCCCCTAGTCTGTCCTCTCTTTTATCTTTTTCCCCCTTTGCTTATCCTCTTTCCCTTCTACTTCCCTGTAGGGCAGGACAGACTTCTGTACCCCATTTCCTGTATTTCGTATTTCCCAGTAGCATGTGAAAACATTTTTTTAAACATATGTTTTTAAAACTTTAGGTTTCAAACCTTCTCCCTTCCTCCCTCCCCACCCACCCTCATTGAAAAGGCAAGCAACTCAATATAGGTTATACATGTGCAGTTATGCAAATCACTTCCATAGTAGACATGTTGTGAAAAACTAACTCTATTTCCCTTAATCCTACCCTGACCTCCCATTTATTCTATTTTTCTTTCGACCCTGTCTGTCCTCAGAAATATTTGCTTCTGATTACCCCCTTTCCCAGTCTGCCCTCCTCTCTATCATCCCCCTGCTCTCTTGTTCCTTTCTCCCCCTATTTTCCCATAGGGTAAGACAGATTTCCTTACCCAATTGAATGTGTATGTTGTTCTCTCCTTAAGCCAAATCCTATGAGGATAAGAATCACTCTTCCCTCTCACCTTCCCCCATT
>NW_027555563.1:5000-36373 GCF_003287225.1 Phascolarctos cinereus
TCATTCTCAAAGAGGACCATGACATGGGGAGCTTTATACCACTGAACAAGACTGTCTTATGAAAAGGATCCTCAGTCAAAATGGATTCAGTTGCCCCCTGCCACCTCCACCATCTGCAAAGACTAGTTGTGGGCAGAACCCTAAAGGACAGGAGCAGACTCAGTGGAGCAGTCAGGGCTCTCACCTCCTCTAGTTTCTCAGTGCCCCTACCTATTATTTCAGGGCAGGTTCCTGTAGCCCAGCTGAAAGACACTCTCTCAGCTCCCACTTTGTGGATCCTGAGTTCGACAAATGTTTTTTTTTTCTCTTTTTCTCATGTAATCAGTGATTCTGCTCTTCAAGTACCTCTTAGTTTCAATAAACATTCGGGCAGATGTTAGCATTCAGTTATGACTCCCAGATTTGACAGCATTCCCTTGGGGGGGGTTACACGGAGAGCCAACCATGTTCTTCTTCCTCTTTCTGCACGCCTCAATTTCTCTGACTCTGTCTCTCCTTTGTTTTTTTTATTAGCTATACAAAGATTTTTATTACTTAAATGAGCTCCCAGCAAGTCTGGCTTAATACACTACTAATGGGTTTTAAGTCTTGAGAGCAATGGTGTGCATTAGTACTTGCTGACTCAGCGAGAATTTGCCCAGCGGGAGGGAGGGAAGGAAAGAGAGTTACCTTTGTTTTCTGGGCACAAAATGCAGATGAGCTGGGTTGCTGGACTGGCAATATTAAGTGGATCATATCAGTGTCTCATTCACATATGCAAATGAGATTAATCAGAAGGAGACACTTAAAGGAGAGAATAATAATGTTGGTAAGGAAGGCCTGCCCTCACCCTCCAGACACCAATGTGCCATCTTCCCTTTCATTGGGGTGCTCTTGAGGGGGAAGATTCATCAGTCTGGTCTCGTCTACCCTCTGTCAATTTAGAGACATCCGATTAACCAGGTTGTGTATTTGTCTTCCAACAGACTGAGTACAAGCAGAAGCTTATGTGGGTCCTTCCCTGAGAGACTCTTTACCCCTTCCATCACCTCTGTGAGCTCCAGTGTCCCTTTATCAGATTCCTCTGGAGATGAATGGAGATATGTGGCTCAGCTCATTCATTCATTCATTCTTTCATTTATTCATTCATTCATTCAGCAAACATAATTTAATTCGACCATCTCTTATTTTATATCTGCTTAATACACAACATTGCCCCAGGCACAGAAGATGAAAATTTTAAGTGCTATGCACTGAAAAATAGAGTTAAACGAGACATGGTGATAACTTCTTGATGCTTGCAGTCTAAATGGAAAACTGTAATAAACAGGTACATAAGAGAGGATAAATTAGATAAGGTGTCTGTCTACGAGAAGCTTACAATCTAGCATTCTCTCAACATGAAAGCATTCTGACTACAGAGACCATGCCTTCTCTGCCTTCACTCTTTACCTAAGATGTAGCACTGTGACCTGGATACAGAAGACAGTACATAGATAGCACTTACTGATGGGTGAGTTGCTATTTGTTGGGTTACTAACATGGGCCTTGAATGCATCTTGGGGAATGGAACTCAAAGAGAGCACTTATATTTTTGAAGAATATAGGTAACTGAAACAAGAAAGATGTATAATCAATGCTGTTAAATTGTAGAGAGGCAGATCTGGATCCTAAATAAGGAGAAACTTCCTGACCATTAGCACAATCTAAAAGTGGAATGGGATGCTTTGTAAGGTAATGAGCTCCCCATCAGTGGAGGTGGTCCAGAGGAGACTGAAAGATAATATGAGAGAAAGGGTAGTGCAGTGAAATTCTGGATTTGGACTCAGAGTTCCAAATTCTGACTAATACTTATTCAACTGTTTAGTTGTTGTTTAGTTGCTTTTCAGTTGTGTCAGACACTTCATGACCCATCTGGGGTTTTCTTATGCTAGAGTGGTTTGCCATTTCCTTTTCCAGATTATTTTACAGATGAAGAAACAGGGTTAAGTGACTTGCCTAGGGTCATATAGCTAGTAAGTATCTGAGACAGGTTTGAACTCGGGTCTTCCTGACTCCAGGCCTGGCTCTCTGTCCACTGTACCACCGAGCTGACTGTATCTACCATAACAATCAGTAAATCATTTAACTTCTTTAACCCACTTCTTAATTTAAAATGAAAACAGGGACTAGAGGGGCTCAAAAATCCTTTCCAATTCTAAATCTGTGAACCTAGAATCCCATAATCCTGGATTGTAGTGGGATTCTTGTTCAGGTAGAGGTTGGATTGCATGATCCCCAAAATTCTTTCCAATTCTGGAGTTCTATGAAATATACATGGAGAAAGATGAGAGAAGGGGAAAGGAAGGGAACAAATTCCTTGTTTAGAGGAAATTAATGATGTTTGTGGAAGGACCTTGAGCCATGATCATATTGGAGGTGTTACAAATTTTGATCCACGTGGGATCACCCAGGCTCATGCCATTCTCTGTCATGGAGGAGCTCATGAGGTGGTGAAGAAAATGCTGAGCCCCAAGTTGAGGTGTAGGAAAATCTGTCATAACTCCAGATTTCCTGAGTCACCACACCCTGCTTCCTCACTCTGGGACTGGGACTTTCTTCTTACAAAGCAGCAGAGCTCAGAGAAAAGGGAAGAATGAGCCTGCTAGCAATTCTCTGCCCTTGTCATTGACTGATACTAATGGTCAATCAACACCAGGCCTGCCAGCTTGATAGAACACCCAATGAAGACCCCTTCTAATTGTCCAATGCTAAAGGAAGGCTCAGTCAGCCAGTGACTGAGTGGAAAGAGGGAGAGAGAACAGTCTTTTTCCTCCCTTTACATCTTCATGTTCATTCATTTGTATTCTGAACCATTGTCACTCTGTATGATGAGAGCTCAGTTCTATAAGAGTTGATGACCTTGTACTTACCGCTTCCATTTCTGTCCAAAACACCAGACCATTGGCTCATGGATATAGAATTCAGGGTCTTCTGCTTCATCATTTGTGGCCTTATGGGATCAAGTCTGTAGGTGTAGGGGTGAAGAATATGAACACAGACACAGGAGTATAAATGGCAACAGCAAGTGTATAAGTCAAATGACTCATCTGTTGCCATCATGACCTATTCAGTGAATCTTTGTGACCCTTCCAAAATTTCCCTAGCTTCCACAGAATCATGCATACAGTATCGTGAAGATCACGTCCCATATCACCACAATGACTCACACTAATAAGGTACAATTCTGTCCACTTATCCGTATGGGACATCCCCTCCCGTGAAAATCATGGACTTTATCCCTAGGTGTTCACATGTCTTACCCTGGGTGGTAGCCTCTACCTAGGGAAAATAGAAGCCACCCAGGTAGACTTCCAGTCCATATTTTGTATAATCAAAGCTACCTATAAATGGCATGGAATAGACTGGAATAGCATTTGTTAAGTGTTTATTACGTACCAAGCACTCTTAATCACTGGGGATTCAAATAGAAAATCAATACAGGGGCAGCTAGGTGGCACAGTGGATAGAGCACCGGCCCTGAAGTCAGGAGGACCTGAGTTCAAATTCGGCCTCAGACCAAACACTTGACATTTACTAGCTGTGTGACCCTGGGCAAGTCACTTAACCCCAATTGCCTAAAAATAAATAAATAAATAAATAAAGCTTTTTTTAAAAAAGAAAGAAAGAAAATCAATACAGTCCCTGCTCTCAAGGAGCTCATATTCTAATTAGAGGAGACAACAGAAAGGAGGGTTTATGTTCAGTTCATGGCAGATGGTACTTGTCTTGGGAGAATTGCAGAGAAAATGGCGAAACCCAGAGGATCATGGGAAGTAATGACAGGGCAGATTGTTGGTCCTGTGCTAAGAGGAAAGTGGGTTCAAGGGTCAGAATGCATTTGAGCTCTGGAATATCTCCAGCAGAGAGGGATCTGGAGGTCAGTGTCCAACAGGCCTTGGGCATCCTGTACCTGGTGAGAACTGGGGTACTGAGGAAGGAAAAAGACCATGTTTCTCTCTAGTAGTGGGTCAGCTAGGTGGCACAGTGTATAGAGTGCCAGGCCTAGAATCAGGAAGATCTGAGTTCAAATCTGGCTTCAGACACTTACTAGCAGTGTGACCTTGGGCAAGTCACTTAACCCTGTTTGCCTCAATTTCCTCATCTATAATGAAGTGAGTTGGAGAAGGAAATAGTAAACCACTGTAGTATCTTTGCCAAGAAGACTCCATATGGGGTCACAAAGAGTCATATATGACTGAAAATGACAGAACAACAACAAAACTGGGCAGCCAGGTGGCACAGCGGACAGAGTGCTGGGGATGGAGTCAGGCAGACTCATTGTCAGACATTTAATAACTGTGTGACCCTGGGAAAGTCACTTAACCCTCTTTGCCTCAATTCCTCATCTGTAAAATGAGCTGGAGAAGGAAATGGCAAACCACTCCAGTATCTTTGTTAAGAAAACCCCAAATGAGATCACAGAGTCACATTCAACTAAAAACCACCTCAACAACAACAACTAACAGATGGAAAGCACTGGAATAAACCAGGGTTGGGGAGTTCTCCCTCTAGAAGGTGAGAGTTTACCTAGGATGTAAAGAAAGCTGTAGAGGTCAGTAGTCAGAGCAGAGGAAGAAAAGCATTCCAGGGATGGGGACGGCCAGGGAGAGTTGTTCATGGAACAGTCAGGAGCCCAGTGTCACTGGATCAAAGAATATGTCTTGGGGAGTAAGGCATAAGAAGAGGGCCTTTGAGATCCCTTTCCAAGACTGTGATTACAGGTTGCGGAGGTCAGAGATAGGGTGCTGAAAAACAAGTTGAGGCCAGATTGTCAAGAATTATGCATACCAGGTTCTGGAATTTCCTTTGATGGGCCAGCGTTCTCTGGAAGGACCAGCTCGCGGAGAATCATCCCAGAATGGAACTCCTAGAGCCCCTGCCTGGCGCACACACCTCCCATTGGCCATATATCTCTCCTAGGCTTCCCTGTATGGGATCGACGGATGAATGTGAGCAGATGCTGAGCTCTTTTCCTTAGCAGCTCACCACTAATGAGCGGTGGGGGAATAATAGCAGACGCTTTGCCAAACTAATTTTGCTAATCAGGCGACTGTCTTTCATTAACAGCTGATGTGTACAATGCCCATAGAACAGCCAAATGGTGGTGCCTGTTAACAACAAATAAAATTCCTTCTGTACCATGTAGGCTTTTATGGGAAAACAAGGTATAATGCCAGGAAGAAGGTCTTGGATATACAAATGCTGCATCTCATCCTCACCTTGGTTTTAATCTCCGGGTCTAGGTTATATAGCCTCTGTGAAATGGGAAAATCAAATCGGAAGCATTTTGCAAGGTGCTGTTTGTTTCATTTGGAACTGATGAATTTCTTAGCATCCCAGACCCATGGAGTTGGCAGGAGACCTAAAGAACATCTTTTCCAGTTAGATTTGGTGCG
Organism: Phascolarctos cinereus; assembly: GCF_003287225.1. Lineage (NCBI taxonomy): Eukaryota > Metazoa > Chordata > Mammalia > Diprotodontia > Phascolarctidae > Phascolarctos > Phascolarctos cinereus. The sequence continues at coordinate 10,418 of NW_027555563.1, forward strand.
GACATCTGAAAGGCTCTCATGCCTCCACTAGATCCTGGGGAATGACCATTATTGACAATGTGTGTTATTAAAGTTACAGAATAAGGTAAGGCCCTGTGAGGCAGATTCCTAGAATAGCTTGGAAGATATTTCTCTATCTCTCCTGCCTCTCTGTCTCTGAATTAGGAATTTATTGGGTAATTAGAGTGGATTAAAAAATCTCTCTACACATGAAAAAAGTCACTGATTTATTTTAGGCACTTGGTGGAATTGTAAAGGCTCCCGAAGGACCCAGTGCTGCCTAGGCTGCTTTCAGTGGCTACAGACAAATGTGGAGTATTCCTTGGCTGCCAACAAGCAGCTACCAGGCCTTTCTTTTCTGTACACGTTAAGAAGAGGGTATAAAACCAGGGGTACAGCAGGCAGCCTCTGTCACCAGTTCCTGGGCCAGCACAGGAATGTGCTCTGTATCGCCCCCACCCCAGGTGACTATGCATACCCCATGATATAGGCCTGCCCACCTGTATTCACCGACCTGAATTTTGGATCAAATTTAGTAAGCCCAAATTTAATGAGGATAAATGTAAAGTCTTATACTTGGGAGCAAAAATATCAATTTTACAAATATAAGATCTGGGAGATGTGACTAGGTGATTGTTTATCTGACAAAGGTCTGGAGGTTTTAGCGAACTAATAAAAATAACAGCTAGCATTTATATAGCATTTTAAAGTTTGCAAAGCTCTTTACAAATATTAGTTCATTTGATCCTCAGAACAATCACATTTGGAACAATGGTTTCAAATGAGACAAACGGCACCCTCTGACACTCCTAATTGGATTGTTCCATTTCACAGAGTCTATATAACCTGGACATGGAGGTTAAAACCAAGGTGAGGATGAGATGTGTCCTCATTCTTTTTGGGGGGAGAGGAGAAAGGGCAACCAGGGTTAAGAGACTTGTCCAAGATCACACAGCTAATAAGTGTCTGAGGCCAGATTTGAGCTCAGGTTCTGTTGACTCCAAATCCAGTGCTCTACCTCACTGCGCCACCTAGCTACCCCAGCATCTTCATTCTACATCCAAGACCTTCCTCCTAATCAGGTGCTGTTATTATCCTCGCTTTTGGATGAGGAAGTTGAGGCTGAGATCGGATAACAGATTTACCCAGAATCTCCCAGCTAAGGAGTATTTGAAACCAGATTTGAATTCAGGTCTTCCTGACTCTGAGTCCTACACTCTATCCCCTAACTGCCTTGGTCAGGATGAGTATACAGAATAATACAATATTTTTTTTAAAAAGCTAATAGTTTTATGCTGCAAGAAGAGAAGTTTAGTATCTGGGACTAGAGAAATATGAGTCCAGTTACATTCTTCCCTGGTCAATATTGTGTTCAGTTCTGGGTGCCAGAGGAGGCCAACCAGAGGTGCATAGCTAAAGTTCATTCTTTCCTCTACTCATAGATCCCTCGCCCTTTGCCCTATTGCCAATCACTTGCCAATCCCAAACCTGCCTTATTCTCACCATAAGTTTTCTTCTTTTATTCCTATTCATATGCTACTGAACAGAACCAGAATTTTATTTAAATATGTTGGCTGGATCCACTACAAACTTATGTTATCTGATTTCAAATGAGCTCTCACCGCAGCAAGGCAATCCTAATCTTCCGTAATCAATTTGTTATAACATTGTCCATAGCAGGTGTTGCAAACCTCTTCTCTCCTCAAGCTTCTCCCTATTATCTCAGCTGAGAGTCTCACCTCATACCTCACTGAAAAAAAGGAGGCCTTTCACCAAAAGCATCTCCCTCTTCTCTCCTCCTCTCAGATCACTGAAATGTTCTGCCACTATTGCCCCCATTAAGGTATGAGCTCCTTGAAAGCAGGTATATTTTTCCCTTTATTTGTAACCACCTCCCTTCCCCATGCTTTACACAGTGCTGGGCACACAGTAAGTGCTCAAAGCATGCTTATTGACTGACTGATAGATTGAAAGGACTGAGAGATGCTTAGCCTGGAAAAGAGGAGCTTGAACAGGGACATGAGAGCTGTCTTCAAATATTCAAAGGGCTGTCCTATGTAAGAAGGATTATACATGTTGGCTTGTTGGTTGACATATTGCAAACAGGAAAATTTGGGTTTGATGTTGGGAAAAATGGCCTAACATTTGGGGCTGTCCAAAAGTGGAATCAGCTGCCTTGGTAGGTGGCAGGCTCCTCCTTATAAGAAGTCTTCACGCAGAGAGAGGCTCAATGGCTATTTGTCAGGTCTGAGTTGGACTGGTGAGGGCTGAGCTGCCTTTCAGCCCCCGGTTTGGTGACTCTATGCTGCCTCTCCTGACCTGCCCACCTTGGATCAGACTGCCTGCTTCCCCCCAGTGGAGCCAGACTTTAGTGTCCTAAATCTTGACCTCCTTTAGTGCAGATAGTCACTAAAATATTTCTTAATCTTTTCTGATCTCCTGGTCTGTCTAATAATAATAACAATAAATAAAACATATAATAACTAGAACTTTTATAGTGCTTTAAGGTTTGGAAAGTTCTTTACAAATATTACCCTATTTTATGTTGGGCAGCTAGGTGACACAGTAGATAGAAAGCTGGGTCTGGAGTCAGGAAGCCATGCATTCAAATCTGGCCTCAGACACTCACTAACTGTGTGACCCTAGGCAAGTCACTTAACCTCTGCCTACAGTAGTTACCTCAACTGTAAAATGAGAGTAATAATAGCTCCTATTTCCCAGGTTTGTTGTGAGGATCAAATGAAATAATAATTGTAAGCTCTTAGCACAGCCTGGCACATAATAAGCACTATATAAATGTTCATTATTATTATTATTATTATCATTATTCTCACAATAATCTTGGGAGGTAGGTGCTATTATTATCCTCATTTTACAGATGAAGAAACTGAGACAGAGAAAAGTTAAATGACTTGCTCAGTTTCACATAGCTAGTAACTATATGGATCCAAATTTGAACTTGGGCCTTTCTGACTTCAAGTTTAGCAATCTCTCCACTGCCTCACCAATAATATCATTACTGTTATTATAATTAATCCTATATAATATTAGTAATTATAATAATAATGATACTCATAGTGACTCATTTATAACAATAGCTGGTTATTTCTGTGGCACATTGAAGTATGCACTTCAATTTGCTTACATTTTAAAATTTTGATCTTCCCCAACACCCTGTGATGTAGGTAATGCAAGTTACTATTATCTTAAATTTACAGGTAAGGAAATTGAGGCTTAGAGAAGTTCGATGACTTGAAAGAGCACTGGATTTGATGTCATTAAGCCTGGAGTCAGATCTATATTCTTCTACTCATTAGCCCTGAGACCTGAGAAAAATCACTTCGCTTTTTGAGGTCTCCATTACTTCTTCTATAAAATGAGAGGTTTGGATGCCAGGATCTCTAAGAGCCCTCCTAGTTCAAAATCCTGTGTATTTTTATTTGTTCAAGGTCACTAATGTAACCTTGAACATAAGGAAGTGTTGGAGCTGGGATGTGGAGCCAGATATTTTGGCCCCAGGTTCAGTGTGCTTTCCATTCTCCTACCCTTCCTGTCTGCTTCCTAAAGGACCTGTCCTTCTAGATGCAGCATCCAGCCTGTCTCCTTCTAGGCTGCTTTCTTACCTCTCTTCTCTCACCAATCACCACTTCTGGACCAAAGTCCATCGCTGTGCTGAAAACTCTGCATGTCTTTCATCCTTGCCTTTGCCTCATAGAATTCTTGGCTTCATTCAGAATTGAGCTCACTGTTGGATCTCCTACCAGAAGCCTTTCTTGATTGTCTCAGTTGCTACTGTCCTCCTGCAGCAACTATATTCATTTTAGCTATCTTTTTAAATTTTCTTGCCAGTAAATATGTTCTTCCTCTCCCTGCCCTCCCACCTCCAATAGAAAGTAAGCTTCTTGGGGGCAGGGACCATTTGTCTCTGTATCCCTAGCGCCCTCATAGTGCCTACTGCTTAGTAGGGACACAATTGATGCTTGTCGATGGAAGGAATAAATGCACTCCCCTTACCTATGGTCAGGCATCCTAACTGTCATCCCAGAAGGTCCCTCCTGTCCAGCCAGATACCCACATACAGACAAGGAAGGCTCTTTTGTGACCTGCCCTGTTTCTGTTGCCAACCAAACTCCAGTGCATACATTTCAATATCATCCTGTAAGTCCCTTTCATAGCTATTTAGTGACCAAGTGCTTCTATTTCCAAATTCATTTGGACATTGCATGCATAGGACCAGCTCTTATTTCTGAAATGTCCTTCCTCCCTGCTTCAGCTACAGAATTCCTCCCCAGACTTTATAACCCAATTCAAGTCTGCCCAAATTTCCCCTTTATCAGTAACAGTAATAAGTATATACCCTGAGATCTCACATAACTCATTTAATGTAATATTGTATATTATAGAACTCGTTTCACCTACTTAAAATGGAAGTTCCATGATGGTAGAGAACCTCAACCCCCCCAACTTATGTATCTCTTCCTCCCTTTCTTGTCTAGAACAGCATATGGACCAACAAATGTTTAACAAATGCATTGGATTATACTGGATTTATTTAAAAATATGTCGACAGAATCCATAAATGCTAGTGGCTTAGGTTTGCACATATGGTCAAGGCCTTGAAGGATTAATTGAGCTCACCTTGAGCTACCCAGTAGGCTCTACTACCATGTGTCACCTAGGGAAAAAGAGAAGATGAGACAAGAAAAATTTTGTGGGGGAAAAAGAGGAAATTAAGCATGTTTTCATAGTGGAAATTGCCACTTATGAATTTGTATGATAAGTATTTTGAAGTATTATGATAATTGAATGTATACAATTTGTTATATTAGAGGGAAAGCTATCACTAGCATTTATATTCATTTATTCCTCACCTCTACCTCTTTAGCATCCTTGGTTTCCTTTAAGGCTCAGCTCAGCTCCCATCCCCTACACGAAGCCTTCTCTGCTCCCCCAGTTACTCCTCAATCTATCTCCTTTTCCTTATCTGGTATGTATTATTATATCCCTCCTGGAGAAGGTAAGCTCTTTGACCACAGGGAGTTTTTTTGTCATTGTATCCTCATTGACTACCTCGGTGCTAGGCATGTAATGTAGCAGGTCCTTAATCAATGTTTTTTTTAAATGAATTAAATTGATATTTTCTCAGAAACCCCCTCCCTGTTCATATTGCCTGTAGAATGCAATTTGCAAAACTACTATAGCAAGATGATTCCTACGCTGTTTCCTCTATAAAGTCAATAGGTTTTAAAGATACATGCATATATAGGCATATGCACACACGTGTGTGCTTGTATACATGTACCTGTGTGTATGTATGTGTGGTTGCTCTCTGAATATAAAGTCCACTGCCTCATGTGTGGCCTAGAGATCTGATTTGGGATCTGGCCCATCTCTCTCCAAGGAAGAGTGTCACTTTCGCCTTTCTGGGAAGCAAGATTAGGGACATGTCTGAGTATTTGTTCTTTCCCTTGCCGAGCTCCAAGAAGATATTGGGCTAGAATTATGTATACCTCTCTATCACACCTCAAATATTGGAAGTCTAGGAGTAAAATAGGTTCTGAATAAAAGTAATTATCCATGATCACCCTCAAGAGGAGGGTTATAGTTAACTTAATGCTGTCAGCTTAATTTCCTCTCACCAAAATCTGGTTACACGAAAGATCATCATGATTAGTGAATCAATCCATTTATCCAAGAAAAACAGTAAATGGAAGTCAGGGAAATTATACAGAATACACCAAAGCATACACAATGATAATAAATAGTAAAACAGTTTACAAGAGTAAAACAATTTTATGACAGTAAAAGAATGCCTCAGCTCAACCAAGGAGAGAGGGAATGATCTCACCAAGGGGAATCTGGATTCAAACAAACTCTAGAATTACAGGCACTAGAAGCCAATGGTCGTGTTGGGGAAATAGATTCACCTACATGTCTGTAGCTCTGAGAGCTGATCTCCAGTCCACACTTCAAAAGTCCATACCTTGCCACTTAAGATTCATCTCTCAGCTAATCAGGAATCACATCTCCCTCCACATCCACAGTCCGTATCCTCATCCATAGAGCTATCTTCCCATTAAAACTGCCCAACTCAAATGGTGGAGGTGTTACACTTGTAACTGTTTGTTTGGAAACTCTTTCTACCAAGGTGAGCTATAACCCATCTTTTGACTTGGAACCTTAGAAAATTTCCTAAGGCTCAGAGTTGTTAGATATGATTATGGGCACACAGCTAAGAAACACCAGAGATGAGGTTTAAGAGCATAGATTTTAGAGCTGGAAAAAATCATGCAGGATCATCATGTCTAACAAACTTATTTTTGAGAGCTTTACTCCAGAGTGCCTTTATGTACCTCAGTTTCCTCATGTGAGTAAACTGAGGTACATAGAGATTAAGTGGCTTACCCAGGATCACACAGCAATTATGTATGTTGGGCAGGTTTGAATCCCAGCCTTTTTATCTCTAAGAGTAGCTCTCTATTTGCTGTTTCCTCTATCATAAGATTAAGAAATACTTGCTCATTTAAAGTGACAAAATTTTTTTTTAACTCTTCTCAATCTCATTAAGGTAAGGGTTTTAGGACAACAAGGAGAAAGGGTTTCAGAGTAAGATTATAAGAAGATGGAAAGGGTAAAGAATCAGTTGGGAAAGATAGCCCATGATTGCATGACTATGACATGACATTAAGTCTAAAGACTCTGAGATGATTCTGTAGATGTGTCCAGGTAGGGGTCCTCACCACTACCATCACAGTAGGATCTCAGGACAGGTGTGCAGGTGACTAGAGAAGGGTAGAGTCTACAGAATAGCCAAAGGTGAACCCTTTGGCCAAGCTTAGTCAGGATTGCCAAAGCTACCAGGCAATTCATGGGGTCCAAGGTGGAATTTAAATCAGAATATGGAAGGCAAGTCATGTTACAGTCTAAGCAAGCCTGAATCCAGGAGAGAAGGCATATTCATTCAAAGCTGGCTTCAGAGCAAGCTCATGGAGAGTGATGATACAAAGGAAAAGGAAGCAGCTTGATCTTCTTTGTCTAAGGATGAACTCAAGGAGAATAAAAATATAAAGGGGTGGTCAAGCAAGGGCCAAGCCAAACACAACAAGTCTAGATGCAGAAAGTAGACTGGCAAAGTGAGTGTTGTTCTAGTGGAATTTTCCCACTTTCCCATGCATATGATGTCCTTATCTTTTTTTTAAATTTTAATCCTTATATCATTTTTATTCTTGTTGGTTAACTCATCTAATCTTTTCTTTTTCTTTTTTATGTTTCATTTTTCCCCAATTACGTGTTAAAACAACTGGGCCTGGAGTCAGGAAGACCCGAGTTTAAATCCTGTCTCAGATACTTACTAGCTATATGACCCTGGTCAAGTCATTTAACCTTTATCTGCCTCAATTTTCTCAGTTTTAAAATGGGAGTAATAATAGCACCTACTTCCAAGGATAAAAGGGGATAATATTTGTAAAGCACTTTGCAAACCTTAAAACATTATGTGAATGTTAGCTATAATTATCAGGCTAATTAAATAGGGTCCCTGAGGTATGACCACTCTCTACATTGATTTTTCCTCTAGAAAGCTATATGGGAAATCTCTGGTTTTCTATTTCTGTCTTCCTTGTTGTCTTAGCACAGGGCTGGACATAGACACTGCCCTCGGTCCACACTGGCTGCACATAATATAATTGAAAGAATGGTGCATTGATTGTTTCATTTCCTTTTACAACATTCCTGAAGTCAGGGATCATTCTTCCCATGGTAAGCAAAGATCAGTCAATCCGCAAGTTTATGAAGAGCATGGGGGAATATGCCCCAGCCCATGACCTGCAGCTGACCATGGAAGCAGAGACAGGATGCCATATTCAAACAAGCACTAATTAAATGCCTCCCATGGATGACTTGGTATGTGATAGAGCTAAAAGCAACCTCAGAATCAGGAAGACCTGGGTTCAGATTCCATCTCTGGCACACATTGTTTGTGTGAGCCTTGGCAATGGGCAATATCTTAGTGCTCTCAGCTGCACTCTAAGACTGAAGTACAGCTCTCACTTATACTGGGTGGCCCTGGACAAATCACTTAATCTCCCTGGCCTCAGTTCCCTGGGTTGGGCTAGCTGGCCTGTGAGATCCTTTCTAGGGTCTAAATCTATGATTCTATGATCTCTTTCTAAGGCCCTTTTATTTCCCATTAAATATAATTCTCTCCTCACCAGCACCCCCTTCGTCAAGCTGGGCCACTTTAGTCTCAAATAACTAAACTACTAAGGCCTGAAACGTTGTCACAATCCTAAACCAAGCGGAGGTTCAGGTGGAGGTGGGGAGCTGGAGGGGAGGAATAGATAACAGAACAGGCCTCACAACTTTCCTTAGGCTATCTGGAATGCCAGCAGATATGACTCCTTGATTCTACATCGTCTCCTGCCTCAGCTTCTCTCACCTACCCCAGCCCTCTGGCCAGATTAACCCCTTGGCTGCTGATACAGAATGATGTCATCCAAGAATCTTTCGGCAAACATCAAATAGGCTAGCCTCTCTGGATTATGAAATTTATGCAGAGCAGTGGAGAGACAAAAGGTTGATGGATTGTGGAAACTGGCCTGAACTCAAGGCCCTGAAACCAAGAGTGTTAATCTCAACTCTGATACCAACTCTCTGTGACCATGGGTAGGTTACTTCCCATCTCAGTTTTCCCATCTGTCAAATAAGGACATTGTATTTGATTTCTAAGATTCTCTCCCACTTGGAATGTCCTTGACTAAATGATTCTAAGGCAGCGTAGTACCCTACTTTTGGCATGACACTTAAATATTGGTTAGGTTGGATTGGATCAGGTTTGTAACAAATTATACGTAGCACTGAATGTCACACAAAATTTAAAACAAAATTTGAACTTTGTTTTGTATACTGGTGAGGGAGTTTACTACAGTTGCCCACAGGATAGAATTATATTTAAGTGACAAAAGCAGGAATGGAGGGGAAGGTGTAGATGAAAGATATGGTAAATGAAGCTGTCAAGGAGAGGGAAGAGTCAAAGATGACTCTGAGATTTTGGCTGGACCAGCAAAATTGTAGCACTCTTGACATCAATGGGGAAGTCACTAGGGGTGGGCTCGGGACATAACCATTGCTTCCATCGGTGAGGATTGTATGGAATTGTTACTATATCTATATTACTTCGATGGACTATTGTAGGGTTTGTAAGTGGGGTTTCCAAGGTACGTTTCCTTAATGGGAGCCCCTGATCCATCGATGGTCAAAGTGATTCATCAAAGTTCATATAAGAAGCAGTTGAAGTAGCTAGAGATGTTTAGCCAGGAGAAACAAAGGGATTAGGTTTGTTCCTCTTGATCCCAGAGGGCAGAAGTGAGAGCAAAGCAAGGAAATGGCAGAGAGACAAATTTCAACATGATGTAAAGAAAAGCTTCCTCACAATTAGGGATGTTTAATTTGGATGGGTTGTCTTTGGAGATGAGATTTCCCTGTCTCTGGAGGTCTTCAAGCAAAGGATGGAAAGAAGATGTTCTGTCAGATACAGTGTAATGAAGTTTCTTTTTGAGGTATTGTTTGGACCAGATGACTCCAGGGCCCCTTTGAATTCTGAAATTCTGTGATTCTGTGTGCTCAGAAAAGATTTCGATCACCCACTAAGGAACAGGAGGCTAAAGTTGGATCTGTTCAGATACAGGCAGTACCAGAGGCCTTAGATGAGATTCCTTCCAATTCTGAGATGTGGTTCTGGAAACGTGGGCCGATCTTTGCTAATGGGAAATATTGATGGTGCCTGAACCAAGTGGCCCTGTAAATTGATGAGTGTGGACTAAAGGGCCGCTATTGAAGAGGGAAGGAGGTTAAGGTTGAATTGGAGGTGCCGTCTTGAGTCAGATCCCCAACCACATGGCAGAGCCAGGAACAGATTTGAAGTCGATGCCACCAGGGCTAAGTATCCTAGAAAGGGACCTTAGAGGCCATTCAGCTCAGGGACCTATGCTGGCCACTTATGATTGCGTTAGAGAGACCTTAGGCTAAGAGCTCTGTGACTCAACTATTCCCTTAGTTGCCAATGTCCTTAAGAACTTTAGGACTGTTTCCAGTCCAAATTAAATTTGATTTAATACAATTCAACTCGATAAACATTTATAAAGGGGAAAAAAACGGATCAGCCATGGACAAGAAGAGGTGAAAGAGGAGGTGCCTTCCTACCTACTGTGGAATAAAGTAGATAAGAGAGAAAATCCCACACTAAGTGAGCACTGGATGATAGATAATGCCCATCTTCTTCCTTCCTGGGCCCCCTTTCTTCTTAGTTCTTTTTTGTAGGATGGGGAGGGACAGAAGGATGAATATTGAGGTGGGTTCCATTTTGGAGCCTTTGAGTTTAAATCAGGGTAACTAGAGGGGAGAGTTGCCCTCTTTCTCATGGCAATTGGGATGAAAAGCTAATTCAGTCTCTGCCCCTGTAACTCCTCTGTCCATCTGCCACCCCATCTCCACTCCAAAATTCAGGAATGTCCCCTGTTAGCTGCCCCTTCTGGTTCAGTGTCCTTCCCACTAAGCAGTCCTGCCTCTCCGTGCCCATTTCCATCATCTCCAAAGTGGATCTGAGAATCACAGAATCAGAGAGCTGCTAGAAGGCATCTGAGCAGTTGCCTCCTTTTATAGGGATTTTGCTGTACTGAGGACAAAGTAGCAAGGGGAGAGGGTTCTCTAAGAGTGTGTGGGGTTAATGCTCCTAATGTGGATGGTGGATGGCATGGGTGGTGATGAGAGGGATTATCCTAGTTTGTCCATATTAATTCTTGGAATTCTCCAAGTCTCACACATGCCTTAAACACACAATCGGATTACTAAGACTCAGAGGATTCAAGAGGCTCAAAGCACCAGACCAGCAAAGTGCTTTTAAATGGAGGCCAGACTATGCAGTAGTAGATGTGGCACTGTACTTAGAGTCACTGTACTTAGGTTCAAATCCTACCTCAGACAATTAAGTGACTGTGTGACCCTGTATGTGACTTCTCTGGACCTTAGAGTTTCTCTAACTGTAAAATTTTGGATTGATGACTTTAAAGTCCATTCCAGTTCTAAAAGTATGATCCAATAGCTTACTGGTTGATCTCTCTGCCTCAATATTCTCTCTACTCCATCAGCTGTCAAATAATCTTCCTAAAGTGCAGATCTGATCATGCCATCACCTCTATTCAATAAATTCCAGTGGCTCCCTATCACCTCCAGCATCAAATAGAAAAGTCTCTGTTTGGCATTCAAAGCCCATCACAGCCTGGCCCTTTCCTTCCTTTCCAGTCTTATTATGCCTTGCCCCACACCCCACCCCATCCTTGCTGACCTCCCTGCTATTTCCCACACAAGACATTCTGTCTCCTGAATCTGTTCATTTTGATTGACTGGGCCCCATGCCTGGAATGCTCTCCCTCCTCATTTCCAGTGCCTAGCTATCTCCAGCTTTCTTCAGGCCCCAGCTAAAACCCTATCTTTTACAAGGAGCTTTCCCAATCACCCTGGATACCAGAAGGCTAGTGCCTTGCACCTGTTGATTGTCAGCAATTTAGCCTATCTATATCTTATTTGTACTTAGAGGGCCTGAGGGTTTTGGGGCCTATCATTCTATCTCCAGTGCTTGGCACAGTCCCTGGCACACAGAGGATGTTTGGTAAATGCTAATTGACTGACTGACTGACTGACTATTGAAACTCCTAGGCAGAAGCCAGGGAGGCAGGCCCAGCCATTGTTTTGGTTCAGTCTTTAATCACTGCAGTCAGAGGCTCCTGTCAGAACTCCAAGGACCTGCTTCCCCACACAACCCATCCATACTCTCCTCCTCACTTCCCACTTCTTGTTATAGAAATAGTCATCAAGGCTACCATTGCTTCTGGAAAAAGTATGGAGACCGATGGTCCCGTGGCTCCCCTCAGATTCCCTGGAATCTTTCAGTAAGAATCAGCTTCTCTAACTATCATTTCTCAGTAGATATCTCTTCCTATTAGAATGTAAACTGCTAAAGTCAAGGATTTCTTTTCTATCTCTCTTTTACTTGCAGCCCAAGCCCTTTGAACTGTGACCGACATTTAATAGGCACTTAAAATAAGAACTTAAAATGCTTTTTCTTATCTTCATTCATTCTATGGCCCTGGTTTGCCTTTTCTGCTCACCCTATTCCCCTGTCCACGGTGGGGGAATATGAATGGAACCCCAAGACCATCAGTGTGACCTTTTGGTCAAAAAGTGAAAAAGAATATTGGGTTTCAAGTCAGAGAACCCAGGTTCAAATCCCAGCTCTCTTTTACTACCTATGTAACTTTTGGCAAGACCTCTCCTAACCTCAGTTTCCTCATCTGTAAAATAGGGATTATATAATTGTTATACTATAAGCTTGTTATTCTTTTTTTTTTTTTAGGCAATTGGAGTTAAGTGACTTTCCCAGGGTCACACAGCTAGTAAGTATCAAGTGTTCCTGTCTGAGGCTGGAGTTGAATTTAGGTCCTCCTGACTTCAGGGCCAGTGCTCTATCCACTGGGCCACCGAATTCCCCCTGTATGCTTGTTATTCTAATCAAATGGGATAATGGCTACTGAGATAACAGAGAACTTTTTAAACTAGAAAATACCTTATAAACTAAAAGGGCAGTATGAGTTCAATCTTTTGTCTCCAAGAACAACTCACCTACAGTTTTTTGGTTTTGTTTTTAAATATCCTCCAGGAAAGGGTAGGGAGACTGGGTTCCATAACAAGTAGCATAAAAAGATATTTGGGGGGTGGGTGCAGTTAATAGGCAGCAGACTTAGTATGAGTCAATGGTGCAGACTGACAACTGAAAAAAAACAAATGGGAATGCTGTGTTCTTTAGTAGAAATGTGGTGCTCCCAAATACATTAACAACTTTTTAAAAAAATTATTAAATGATTATTATATACCAAACATCATGTGAAATGCTGGCCATACAAATACCAAAGAAAGAGAGTCCTTGCCCTTTGAGAACTAATAGGGGGAGATAACACATGCAGGGAAGTGGTGCCTAGGGGCAGATAATTTGATTTGCAAAGTTGCAAGACCAGCCGGTGGAACTCTAGAGCATTGACATTCTGCACAAGGAATGGTGACATTGATCACTGTTTCCAGAACCAAGGATGGAAAGAGGGGGATAGGAGGGTAGGTTATGCATGTGTAGCGAACATGAAAGGAAAATGGGCAGGGCAAAGCAGCATCCCACGTCATTGCTAGTTATCCACAATAGATTCCAAGCAGGACGATACAGGTTGTCCATGGATTGGGGAGTTCCAGAGCTGAGTGGCTCAGTTCCTGTAAAGTACAATCTCTGGAAGTCCAATATAGTCACAGCAGCACTACAACAGCATGGAAAGTGGATAGCCAGAATGAAGCATGGTCAGGAATCCAGGACTGGCTAGATATAGGGAGAGAACAGAACAAGCATTTATTAAGCACCTAGAGAATGTCTCATTTGAGCCTCCCAGCAACCCTGTTAGATAAAGCTGCTGGCATGATCCACATTTTACACTTAAGGAAAGGAAGGTAGTCTGAGGTTAAGTGACATGCCCAGGGTCATGCAGCAAGTAAGTCTTTGAAGCTGAATTTGAATTCAGGTCTTCCTGACTTCAAACCCAGCTTTCTACTCTGCCATCCAGCCAGTGATAATTTTGTTCTGCTGTGCTCTGGGGCAGACAATGACTAGAGTATTGTATTGTAGTCAATTCTGAATACCACATTTTAAGAAAGATGTGGACAAACTAGAGCTAGGTCAGAGGAGAATGGCCAGATGGCCACAAGATTGCCAATCATGCTATATTTGTTATTTTTATCCAGTTGCTTTTCAGTTGTATCTGACCCTCCATAATCCCATGTGGAATTTTCTTGGTGAAGAAGATATTGGAGTGGCCATATTCTTCTCCAGCTCATGTTATGAATAAAGAAACCAAGGCAAATAGGGTTAAATGACTTGCCCAGGGTCACACAGCTAGCAAGTTGTCTGAGGCCAGATTTTAACTCATGAGGAGGAGTCTTCCTGACTACAGACCCAATGCTCCAACCACTGTGCCACCTAGCTGCCCATAATCTTGGCATACAAGGAGCCATTAAATGAACTGAAGATACTTAGCCTGGAGAAGAGAAGGCTTAGGAGAACCTGACAGGTGTTCAAATGCCTGAAGGGCTATCCTGTGGAAGAGAGAGGTTAATGGACATGAGAAACAGTTCACTGCTCTTTATTATGTAACAAATCCTCTTCCTACATAAAGAGCATCATTAATTTAGAAGCCTCCCCTTCTCCACTCACTTCTCCTCGTTCTCCCGTCTTTTCTTAGTTTGTTGAACATGATAAACAATTAGACTGGATGAATGAATGAATGAATGAATGAAGTATTTATCAAGCACTTACTATGCGCCAAGCACCATATTAAATGCTGGAGATACAAATTAGAAAACCACACAGTCCCTGCTCTCAAGGAGCTGATACCCTTATTGAGAGAGACAACACATAGAAGAAAATCCAGCTGCAGGGTAAAGCCAGAAGTCTTAAGGGTACAGTACGGTGGTGGGTGGCAAAACTTGCCTTAGGTCCTTAGGCTGCTTAAGGAGTTAGGATAACAATGCCAGGGGACTGCAAGGTAGAAGAATAGATGGTGGTGATTCCTGGAGGATCTTAGGAGACAGTGTCAGGTAAGGCCTTGTGGTCCTCCACCCTATGAGGAGTGGAGTCGTTGGCTTCCATCTCATTCCAGTCCTGTGGGCAGTCAAATAGCTGAGGTAAGGGGGTAGAGCACTTGTATTGCTGGCATTTTCTGCCCAGACATACTGGGTAGGTTCTGGGGGCTTCCTGGGTTGGGGCAAAGACAGAAAAGGTTTAGGGTACCCCTAGTGGCAGTGGCTTTTTTCCACTGCCCAGCCATCCTGGATGGACAAATATTTATTAAGCACCAACTATAAGCAAGGTTCCATGCTAGGTGCTGGGGATATAGAAATGAAAAAAAAAATTAAGCATGGAACCATTAGCTCTATACCCTTAAGGAGTTTGCAAATTCCTGTTTTTTTCACAGTTTCTCAGTGGTTTGACTTCCATCCTTATCAGCTGCTGCCACCTAATTCCACTCCAAGCTTTCTATACATCTCCTAGAAAATCTCCCACCCAGACCTGATTCAATCAAAGTTGCTGAAATACAGCCTAAAGCGGTTCCTATGGACTTGCCTGCTGCCCCATCTCTGGATGAGACTCTCTCCACCTTCTGCCTGTTCAAACACCATCTGTCTGAGCAGAGCCTTCCTATCTCCGCAATAGTGTGAAGTCAGACGTGTCACTTTGCTGAAGAAAAATACTGTTTAATTGGGTTCGAGTGATTATCACACGATGGTGGTACATATCTGAGACAACAAGTCCCCAGCAACATCCCAAAAGCTAATTAGCAACATTTGTTTCCCTTTGAGCAAGGCAGGTTGGCTGTCGTTGACTTTTTCTGAGTTTTTCTGAGATGTCACAGATCAACAGGTGAAACAAGGCTATGGCTGATTTGTTGCTTCCAGCAGAATCTGGAAGAAAGAGTAGGCAGAACCATATGTGCCAGTGGAGGAGAAGAGGTCAAATGCTTAAGTGGTGCTGCCCTCCCCTGACCCTGACCCAGCTTCCTGTCTGCCTGGCCCAGATGCTGTGGAGGGCAGGGACTTGGGGGTGGGAGACAACAATAGGAAGGAGATGCCACATGGTGCTACCCTTTTTTTTTTTAACCCATGCTACCAGACTTCTAGATCCCCATCCTATCCTCAGGCCCTCAGGAAAGCCCTCCCCACAACTACCCTTCTTGGCAAAATGATCCCTTCTCCTTTTTAACCTCTTGGTTGGACTCTGACCCTGAGGGAGATAACCCAGTATCCAGACTCCACCCCAACCTTGCAGCCCATTCCTCCCAGAAACCTTATTCTACTCCAACCTACTCTCCTTTTCCAGTGGTGGTAGGTTGGGCTCCACTCTCTACTCTCTCCTCCTAACAAATGGACATGGCTATGTATACTGCTTGGGTGAACATGGAACATTAACCATAATTCTTCTGGTAAGATAGAGGATCCCCCCCAGGCCTTACCATCTGACCTTCCGCTATATCCTCCAGACCCCAAGCATTGCTTGCTGACCTGCTGATGAACCCTTACGGGTCCCCAGGCTTTGCCATCCACCCTACAGCTTCCCCTTAGGACTGCCGTAAGATCCTTATAGCCTCCCTGATGCTGAAGATGGCTATCACTATGACCTCTCTTGTGTGAAAAAGATCTGTAGGGTTTCAGTAGACAACAAGGTTAAGATGAGTCAGCAACATAAGAAAGGTCATGAGATCTCGGGCTGTTCTCAAGAGACCCAGTGTTGAGGATTAGGGAGGTGGGTAATAATCTTACTGTCAGACCCTAGGAAACTACCATTATATTCTCTTCTGGACACTGTATGTGAGGAAGTATGTTTAAAGGATGATCTTGCACGGTGAGAGGGCCTGAGAATATGCCACAAAAGTTGATTGATGCCAACACGCATTTATTAAGCACCTACTTTGTGCCAAGCATTGTACTAAGTGCTCGGAATACAAAGGCAAAAAATAGCAGGCCCTGCTCTGAAAACACTGTAGCCTAAAGAAGAAAATACTTAAGGGGGAACGTCAGTTGTTTTTGATTGTTAGAAGGGCTTTTACATTGAAGGGGGACTTGGACATGTCCTGCTTGGCCAGACAGGGCAGAACAAGGTGCAAAGAGGGGAAATTGCATAGGTAAATTTAAGTAAACACTTCCTAAGAGTCAGTGTTGTCTAAGAGAGGGGGGTGGGCTGCCCCAAGAAATGGTTGATTATTTCTTACTTGGTATCTTCTATCAAAGGTTGGATGGTCATCTTTCAAGTATATAGTAAAATATGTGGGCAGCTAGGTGACACTGTGGGCAGAGTGCTGGGCCTAGAGTCAGGAAGAACTGAGTTCAAATCCATCCTCAGACGCTCACTAGCTGTGTGACCCTGGGCAAGTCATTTAACCTCTGTTTGCCTCAGTTTCTCCACCTGTAAAATGGGGATAATAATAGCACCTACCTCCCAGGGTAGTTATGAAGATCAAATGAGATAATATTTGCAAAGGGCTTAGCACAGTGCCTGGCACACAATAAGTACTATATAAATGTATTGTTGTTGTTGTTGACCCCATTTGGGGTTCTCTTGGCAGAGGTCCTGGAGTTGTTGAGGTTTAGATGTTAGGGTTCCTGGGATCCCAAAATCACTATATGTGGGTCCTGTTCATAAGAATTCAACCCAAGCCTTCTTTCAGTCAAAGAAAAGGTTTATTAAAGGTGAACCACGTAGGCAGACTCTTAAGGAATCTGAACATTTGTGACACTCATAAGGACGAACAGGCATAAGGAAGTCTCAGCCTCTAAATGGTGGCCAGGATGGATCTTATATACAGCCAAGTAGTTTGGGGTGACTGGAGGAGGGGCTGGGAGGAGGATCTTGAAGCTGAGGTGACTGAGGGAGGAGTTTAGGGAGGATTTTGAAACTGAAATGACTGGGGGGAAGGGTCCTGGGAGAATCCCAATGGGAGTGCCTGGGAGGTTGAATGAGATCTTCTGGGAATAGAAAATGGAGGGCTAGCCTTTATTAGGGTAACAAAGAACTAGGAGATAGGGCCTAGGAGATAAGGAAGAGCCAGTTGATATGAAGAATAATAACCTCTGTAGACTGCTATACTTCCTTGACCAGGTAAAAGTTCACATAAGGTTCAAGGGTTTTCTGGGGCCCTTAGACAAATGGGACCCAAATTCTTTTGTTTTGGGCCCATACCCCATCAGAATGATTTATCATTTCCTCCTCCAGTTTATTTCATAGATGAGGAAACTAAGGCAAAGAGGATTAAGTGACTCGCTCAGGGTCACACAGCTAGTAAGTGTCTGAGCCTGGATTTGAACTTAGAAAGATGAGTCTTTCTGACTCCAGACACTGCAGTCTATCCACTGAGCCACTTAGCTGTCCAATAAAAATGTTGGGTATTACTATTGTTAGAGGGCTTTCTTGTTCAGGTATGGATGACACTTGCCCAAGTCATAATAATTAATAATGATAATTGCAGTTTATATAATACTCTAGGGTTTGCAAAATGTCATTTCCTTCCCATTTTACAGAGGAAGTTGAGGCTCTGAGAAGTTCAATTACTGGTCATAAAGCTCATAAATGTCAGAGATGGGACTCTAATCCAAGTCAACCTGACCCCCACATCTAGCATTATACCACAGTACCTTTGCTTATGCAGTTTGCAAAACCTGAAATGCCTTTCCTCTCCTTCTTTACCTAAATTCCTACTATAAATACCTGCCTCTAAATTCCTACAGCTCTCCCAGATCATATCTGTCCCTAACATTCTTCCTGCTCAGGTTCACTTAACTTTTGAAATTACAACTCTGGGCCTTATGGTAAAATGTTGTGTTCTCTAGTTGTCTGGGTGTGTGTCATATCCTCTATAATTCTGCAAGCTCCTTGAAGATAGGTGCCACATTTTAGCTACATATTCTGTCTCCCTCAGTACCTAGCACAATGTTCTACACATAGTCAATATCTGATCAGTGTTTGCTGGATAAATAGAAATGAATGAGAGAACAAATTTAGGCTGGTAACTTGATTTACTATTATTAATCAACCAACCAACAAATATTTATTAAGCACCTACTATTGGCCAGGCAATATGTTTGACAATGGGTATACAAGTGTAGTAATTAATATCTAGGTTACTTTGTTAATCTCTTTACTATCTCTTTCTCCATTATTTTAACTAATCCCTTCCCCCAAGCTGGTGGAAGTGTCTAAATTTTTTCTTTCCCATTCTCTCCTCTCCTTCCCTCCTCCTCTTCTTTCCACATCTTTCTCTTTCACAAACACACACTTGGAAATGCAATTTATACCATGTCATGTCTCACTTGCTATTTCTGGGCCTCAGTTTCCTCATCTATAAAGCAAGGGGATTGGACCATCAAATCTCTAGTTCCAACATTCGGTCTTAAGCTTCTCTCTTTTTGCCTTTAGATATGTCTGCCCACCTGTGGAGAATCATTTAGGGCCATTTAAAAGGATTAGAGTCATTAGCTCTGACTTGGGCTGTTTGTCTATTATCTATTTATTATACTATATAATTAAATTTGCATTGCTTCTAGCCCTCTTACAAATTGCATTGACACTTCATTGAGATTGAATGGCCTGAGTGTTCTCGACTTGACCAGGGCTGCCTTACCTGAAAATTAGCAGGTTTCCCCATGGGAAGTACATACCCAAAGTAAGCCCAATGTATTGTATGAAAGACACCGGCCAGATTCGGTGTCCAAAGATGGCAGAGAACAAATGGATGGCTCTGCTTACGGAATGGAGCTGGTGGAAGCTGAATGGAGCTGATAGACAGTCAGCTAGTAGGCTGAAAACTCAGTGGGAATAACCAGAGGTCTGGTATGAGTGGAAGCGAGGAGCACAAAATGAAGTATTTGGTAGATAGACATTTTTGTAGCATTGAGTAATGATGAATTTGGTTAGACCAAAATAGAATTGATTAGAATGGGATAGACTATGGGTACAATAAAATTTTATGCGTGTAGAATAGAACATGATTCTCTTATCACACATATGTATACACACACATGCACATACACACAGTAGGGTCTCACATATCTGGAAAATCTTGACTATTCTGACCACGGTTGAGAGCCCAGAAGAAAGAAAACAATGTCCTCTGAACAGTCCTGAGCAAAATGAAAATGACCATTGAAAGAGTTTGTGTTTTCCATTCAATTCAGCAAACAATCCACTCCAAAGGTAATTCATTAGGTACACATGGTCGCCTTTGAGTCAATGTTTCTTAAATTGAATTGGAGGTGCTAATGTTTATGTGCTTTTTCAGAGGATAGCCCCCTATAGGCTCTTAAAGCCTATGGCCCAGAACCTTCTCTTCTTTCCCTCAGATTCTATTTATTGGGGTTTTTTTTGAGGGGTATGCTATTTTAACAAAATGAGTCTATATTTTTTTTTTCTAATTTACAATAATCATTTATTAAGTGATTGCTATGTGATAGGAACTCTGCTAAATGCTGTGGATACAAAGAAAACCAGAAATGGTCTCTGACCTCAAGGAGCTCACATCCTGGTGAGGGAGCCAATGTGTAAACAATTAGATACATACAAGTTATATATACAGAGTGGAGGAAAGGTCACCTAAGAAAGAAAGGCACTAACAGTTGGGCAGGACCAGGAAAGGCTTGTGCAAATGGTGGCATTTGAGTTCAATCTTTAAGGAATCCAGAGAAGCTAAGAAGTAAAGGTGAGGTCGAAGAGTATGCCAACTGCAGGTGATAGCTCGTGCAAAAGTATTGATATGGAAGGTGGAGTGTGGTGTGTAAGAAAGCCAGTACTTATTCTGGATGATCACAGAGCAAGTGAGGGAGCAAAGTCTAAGAACACTGGGAAGGTAGGAAGAGGCCAAGCTGTGAAGGGCTTGAAATGCCAAACAATTTCATATTTGATCCCAAAGGTAATTGGAAGCCACTGCAGTTTTTTGAGTAGAAATGTGAGATGGTTAGACCTAGCTTTAGAAAACTCAGTTTGGCAGCTCAGGCAAAGGATGGATTGGGGTAGGGAGAAAGTTGAAGCAGGAAGACAAATTAGATTATAGTAATTGGCCAGGTGAAAGATGATATAAGAACCTGCACCAGGGTGGTAGTTGTAATAAATAGACAGCAACTGTTGACCTGGTGATGAAAGAAACAGGAGAAACATAAAAAATAGACTGAAAAAATTGATAAACTCAGCAGTCAGGCCTTTTAGTATAGGGGTTGTTTTTGTTCAGTTGTGTCTGACTCTTTGTGACCTCGTTTTGGGGATTTCTTGGCAAAGATACTGGAGTGGTTTGTCATTTCCTTCTCCAGCTCATTTTACTGATGAGGAAACTGAGGTTAAGTGATTTGCCCAGGGTGACCCAGCTAGTGTCTGAAGTCGAATTTGAACTCAGGGAGGTGAGTCTTCCTGACTCCAGGCCCTTCATTCTATTCACTATGACATCTAGCTGCCCTCCGTGTAGAGGTAAACAGTGCTAACCTCACCCCCACTCCACTCACTGCTAACAACCTTCTAATGACATATTACATTACATCTGTGTATAGTTATTATATCATTATGAAATAGGATGACTCTGAACCATCAAGAAACAATAACCATTTCTCATATTTCCATAGCGCTTTAAAACCTGCAAAGAGATTTTCTTACAAACAACTCTATTAAGTAAGGATTGCAAGTGTTCAAATCACTGTTTTCCCGATGATGTGATGAAAGGTTAAGTGACTTTGCATGGACTCACACAGTTGATAAGTATCAGGGATGGGATCTGAACCCAAATCTCTTGACTCCAAACCAAGTATTCACCACAACTTGCTGTCTTCCCAGTCCCCTGTGTCAAAGAGGGCGACTGTAGTACATTTTAGAAAGGTTTCTTGGAAAATAAGTTAAAATGAGAACGAAGCGATGAGGCGTAAAGGGACAAGTTTCAGACAGTACTGCATAAATAAGGTTTGGCTGCCTGGACACATCCCTTGGTGATTACTCTGATGTTCTCTGAGGTGGATCCTTATCTCTTTAGTTAGCTCATAAGCCTCCTAAGACACAAATTGAGTCATCATTCTTCCAACTAGTACTTGTTGAGAGTTTACTGTGTATATAGCAATGTTCTAGATCCCAATGTTCTAGTGTAGAAAGTTCACAAATAAGGGTGAGGTAGGGTCCCTGCCCTCCAGAACCTACAGTATAGTTGGGGAGCTAAGACATTCCCAAGTGGAAAGTTACATACAACCTCCCGAACTTGTTATATTGCCTCCCAAAGCCTCCCTCTTTCTCACTCCCCTATTACTGTTGAGGGTCACCATCCTCTCAGTCACCCAGGCTTCCAACTGAGTTGTCAACTTCTATTCCTCTCTCTCTCTCCTCACCACCCCATATCCAATATGTTGCTAAATCCTGTTGCTTCTATATTAGTATGATCTCTCAAATATGCACTGACATGTCTTTGTATCTGATTGGATAAGGGGTGGTGTGGGAGAGACTTGAGGTGAGTCCTATTCCTTTTATATTTCCTTATCCAACAGTTCAGGGCTTTGCACTAGAGGTGTTAGATGACTAAACTAAGTCACCAGTAAGTCACCATTGCAGCAGGGCTTCTCCTGACCTCCAACGAGGATGGAGACCCTGTGGTTGGAGTGAGTCAGGGGCTAGTTTGATTACTCACTGGGGAAGTCAATTGGAAGGAGCCCTCAGGGAGCCACAGTGACATTATTGACTCAGACCAAAGGGAAGCTGTTCTTCGATCTTGGAAATATTCCTTTCAAACATAATGACTTCAGAGATGTAGAAATGATTGTAGACAGGAGCAGGGAGAGGAATCAACTTCAAACTCTTTTGATGCCAAAAGCCATCAAATCCCTTGCCATAAAAGTAAAGACAGATGGTCACTCTGTGCCCTACTGACTCTCATATACCAATGGTAGGATGTGAGTCTGTTTAGCATGAAATTAAGTACCCTGATTTCACCATTGTCACCATGAAAGCCATCACACAAGATTTCCAAACCCTTTTATTCAGTTCAATTAAATTCTATTCTTCAAAGTTATTAATTCAGTTAAATATAATTCAATGAGCCTACTATGTGCAAGGCATGCTAAGTACTGGGAAGTAAAGACATTATGCTATACTGGGAATATAAAGACAAATATAAATGTAAAGAATATAAAGACAAAAATGAAATAGTCGTTGCCTTCAAGGAGACAAATCTCAGGGATTCTACTGGTGAAGATTGTTGAGAGAAGTGCTAAGGGAGATACAAATTTAGAAAACACATGGCCAGTGCCCTCTGGAACTCATGGCACACTGACAGGTAACCATGATGCCCAATATTACATGATAAGTACTAACAATATGCTTACAGAACTATCTTTATGAGCTGTATCAGGCAGTTACCTGGAAACTCCCAGTGAGGTGTGTTTGCTGATTGGCCCAGACTTGTGATTTCCTTTGTGTGATATGGGCAATTTCCAGTCTGGAAACTCCCATACCAATGCAGATTAGCAAGTGACCTGTAACTTATGTTCATCATTGCCTGCAGCATTGAGAGGTAAAGTGACTTCCTCAGGGTCATACAATCAGAGGCAGGACTTGAAGACAGATCTTTCTGAAGGCCTTTTATCCATGACATGCTTATGTCTGATTTCTTTCTTTCTTTCTTTCTTTCTTTCTTTCTTCTTTCTTTTTTTTTCTTTTTTCTTTCCTTCTTTCTTTCTTTCTTTCTTTCGGAGGCATTTGGGGTTAAGTGACTTGCCCAGGGTCACACAGCTTACGCGTGTCTGAGGCCAGATTTGAACTCAGGTCCTTCAGTCTCTAGGGCCACTATACCACTCAGCTGCCCCACGTGTGATGTTTTAAAACCCTTCCCAACCTGGCCCCATCTTACCTTTTCAGACTTCTTACACATGATTTCCTTTGCTATACTCTGTTCTACCCAAACTAACTTCCTTGTTGTTCCTCACGCTCGACCCTTCATGCGCTGTCTCTATGCCATTGTACTATCAGCCCCCCATGCCTGGAATGCTCTCCATCCTCATCTCCATTTCTTAGAATCCTTTGTTTCCTTCAAACCTCAGCTCAAGCACAACTTAGTACATGAAGCCTCTCGTGATCTCCCTGCTTGCTGTTGCTTGATCCACCAAAATTACACTGTATTCGCTGTGTGTGTATTGTGTATATTCATTATATGTGATGCGTATAAAACAGTCATGCTCAATAGACTACAATCTCCTTGAGGACAGAGACTGTTTCATTTTGGCTTTTGTATCCCCAGTACCTACCATAATGCCTGATACATAGTAGGTGCTTATTGAACGCTTGTTTCTTGATTGATACACCAGATTCTAAAGTGCTGTGTAGTAGGTAGGACACGGTTGCAAGGAGGGGCCCCACCTTGTTTGTTCTCATAAGCAAGTCTTAGCGACAATTCTTCTTCACCTTTCCTAAACTTTCCAGGCTGCCCAGGACACAGGAAGTAGATACTTTGCCCAGCACAGAAGGGTTGGTGACAGAGGATAGACTGTGGTGTGACATGGCTGGCAGCCATTGCGTTTGCTATGACCTTCCTGATGGAGTGAGCATTCCCCTCATTCCACGTTTGACAGCCGAGTGCCCTCAGATGAAATTGCCTGGTGATGATGTTATTTTTGGCCATGTGTGATTCACTTGGGCAGCCCAGGGCCAATTACAAGTGATGATTTGAGAGATCAAACTCTGTGGGAAATTGAAAAAAAAAGTTCCTCTCTGGCCCGATGCTCACCTCCCACTCGACAAAAGCACCAGCAGCCCCTTTCCTTGCCTTACCTGCTTCTCATCACTATGTTGGAAATTAAGCAGACTCAGGCAGAAAGCCACAGAGTCTTGTGTCATCTGCTTGCGTTTGTTGGAGCCAAAGCATTTCCAACCCTGGAGATGGTCAAGAGTAGGATGACAGTTGGAAGTCACCGGGGGATTGGCATCATCTATGTAGGAAGGAAACAGGTCCACTAAGAGCTAGTCATGGCAAATCACATTTCCTTTAATGATAGGGCTACCAGATTAGAGAGAGAGCATAGGCAGAGAATTTTTGGATTTTAAGAAACTTTGTAAGGTGTCTTAGTATCTATGTGGAACAAATGCAGAAATGTCAGCTAGAATGCCAGTGGAGTTTGGTGGATTTGGAGGTGATGAGACCAAAGAGAGCCAGCCAATGGATTTTCCTCAATCTAGAGAAGAAACAGCATGACACAAATGACAGAGGGCCAACCATTGCTGGATGCAAGTTCAGTGACACATATTCAATATGGGACTGTGGACAAGTCACTTGTCCTCTCAGTGTCCCCATGCAACTTTCTAAGACCATAAGTTACAGATAGTTCATAGTATCATCAATCTGGAAGGGACCTCAGAGGCGATCTAGTCCCATAAGCTCATTTTACAGATGAGGAAACACAGAGACTTAAAGTGACTTTGTCCAAGGTCAAGTTGTAATAGCTGAGATTTGAACCCAGGTCATCTGACTCCAATAGATCTGATCTCTTTTCTATCATACCATATTTCCTTTCTCAGGTCCCTGACTGAGAGGTGATGTTTCTCCATTGGGAATTCCTTACATGAATGAAATAGTAGTAGTAGTAGTAGTAGTAGTAGTAGTAGTAGTTATTGTTGTTGTTGTTATAGTAATATCTAGCATTTCTACATACTTTATGCTTTGCAAAGTGCTTTTACAAATATTTTCTCATTTTGTCCTCGTAATGACCCTAGGAGGTATTAGTATCTCTATTTTATAGATGAGGAAACGGAGGCAGACAAATGATGAAAAGACAGTTTTGATTGTATACACACACACACACACACACACACACACACCAACAAACCACCCCTGGAGGGAGTTCTAGTGTAACATTCTACAGAGATCTATCCTTGACCCTTCTCTGCTTAATATTTTTAATAATGACTTGGATGAGGGCAGAAGTAGAATGTTATCAGATGTGCAGGGTGAACTAAAATCTGGGAGGAATGGCTAATGCACAACATACATCCATGTGTGACTTTAAGATTTAAAAAAACCCTTTCCTTATAAAAACCCTGGGAACTCATTCGTAGAAGTATCATTGTCCCCCAGATAGGGAAGGTAGGACTTGCCAAAGATTCTCAACTCGTCAGGGTCAGAGAGCAATCTTTGAGAATTGCTGCCACTGAAAACTGACCCACTCCCCTTTGCAATGTTCCTGATTAATGGCCATCCAGACTTCTTATGAAGACTTTTAATGATGAATAATTCACTACCTTCTGAGACACCCCATATCACTTCTGGACAGCTCTGATTATTAGGAATTTTGTTTTTCTTCCTCACATTG
>NW_027555564.1:0-36333 GCF_003287225.1 Phascolarctos cinereus
CCAAACCCCTCCCCACAAGGTGAAGGTGGGGAACCTGCAGTGAGCTGGGGAAATCCATGCCGGGCCTTGCTTCATTCAGCTGCTGCTTGAGGACCTTGTTGAAATATGAGACTGGGCCTGGAGTCAAAAGCTGTAGGTTAAAAGCCTAAGGGCCCCTGGGCCAGCTGTCCAGATTCAAGTGTGTCTCACACCTCTGGGCCTCAGTTTCCTCCTTATTAAAATGGAGATCATATTTGCACTGCCTCCCTCCCAGAACTGCTCAAAAAACCAAATGAGATCATTCCACCATGTACTTTCTGACAATAGTGGTGTATTACCATAATTATAAGGTGCCTGGTGACCAGGAGCCAATGATCCAGTCTTATTCCTGGCTTTTGGTTGGCACTATGACATAGTGCCTTTGGGGAGAAAGGAGCAGGGTGGGCAGTCCATGGGTTGGAGAAAGCTCCAAGATGGCAGGCTCCTGAGGTGCTCAGCACCTGAATGAGAGGTTTTGGCAGTGTGAATGTGGAAAAGGAAGAGGGAAATCAGAATCATTTGCATTTATGTAGCATTTGAAGACTTGACTCTCCTTTTGCCACATGCCACTTGATCTTCACAATGCCCCTCTGAACTACATTTTATTATGCCCAATGTTTCAGAGCTGGCAACTGAGTGAGGCTGAGATAAGTGAAGCGATTTGCCTAGGGTCATACAGCTATGAAGGGTCTGAGGCAGGATTTGAACCTAGGGCTTCCTTTCCCCAAGAACCACTGGGAGAGAGAGGAGCAATAAGAACATATTCCCAGTCCTGGAGTGTCCCTGAGAAGCTACAAGCAAAGGAAAGCGAGATGGACCGAGGCTGCCAGACTGACCCACAGAAAGGTACCTGAGGGTCAATTTGAATCAGGAATGGCACTGCTATTTATTGCTTGCCTACGCATGGAAGAAATACTTAATACATATCATTCATGTGTATTTGAAAGAGGACAGAGTAACAATTTTTAATTCCAGTTGTATTCTCCAGGGATGTGTAGAATTCAACCTCATCAGAAAATAAAGCAGTTTGCAAGACTCAACAGTGCATTGGTGTTCCAGTTTTCCCACATTTTCTCCAGTGTTTGCCATTTCCCTGTTTTGTCGTGTTAGCCCATCTGATAGGTGTGATGTGATACCTCAGAGTTGTTTTGATTTGCATTTCTTTAATCAATAGTGATTTAGAGCATTTTTTCATATTACTATAGATGGCTTTTATTTCTTCGTCTGGCAACTGACTTTTCATATCCTTTGACCATTTATCAATTGGGGAATGACTTATATTCTTATCAATTTGACTTAATTCTCTGTATTTGTTAGAAACGAGGCCCTTAGCAGAGACACTGGTTGTAAAAATTCTTTCCCAGTCTTCTATTTTGCTTCTAATCTTGCTTGCATTGGCTTTGTTTGTGCAAAACTTTTCAATTAAATATAATCAAAGTTATCCATTTTGCATTTTATAATGTTCTCTATCTCCTGTTTGGTCATGAGTTCTTTTGTTCTCCATATATCTGACAGGTAAACTATTTCGTTGCTCTCCCAGTCTGCTTACAGTATCAGCCTTTATATATAAATCATGAACCCATTTTGACTTTTTTTGGCATATGGTATGAGATTTTGCTCTATGCCTACTTTCTGCCATACTCTTTTCCAGTTTTCCCAGCAGTTTTTGTCTAAGAGTGGGTGCTCATCCCAGAAGCTGGGGTCTTTGGGTTTATCAAATAATAGATTATTATGGTATCTGTTGTTTTTATGTCTCCTTGCCAACAACTGAAAGAAAAAGTATTGTCCTTAATTAATGAAGTGACAGAAACTCATGGGGAGCTGGAAAAGCTTCCATCTTTAATAGGTACCTCCATCCACTCTGTCTCCTCCCTCTCTCTTCCTAACAATCAGGCTTCTGAGCTCATTATTCAACTGAAACTCCTCCCTCCAAAGTTACCAATGATCTCTTAGCTGCCAAATTCAATGGCCTTTTCTCTAACCTCATTCCACTTGGCCTCTCTGTAGCCTTCGATCACCCTCTCCTTCTTGACACTTTTTTAATCTAGGTTTTTAGAACAACACGCTCTCCTGGTCCTCCTCCTACCTCTCTGTCTACTCCTTCTCTGCTACTTTTGCTGGATGGTCTTCCAGATCACACCTTCTAAACATAGGTGTCCATCAGGATTGGTCCTGGGTCCTCTTTTCTTCTCCCTCTATACCACTTCATTTGATGATCTCATCAGTTCCTATGGACCTAACATCTTTATGCTGATGATTCTCCTACCTATCCCGTCCAAACTTTCTGCTGACCTTCAATCTCACATTTCCAAATGCCTTTTAGACATCTCAAACAGGATGTCCAGTGGACATGTTAAAGTCAACATGTCCAAAATGGAACTCATTATCTTTCCCCTTAAACCTTCCCTGCCTCCTACCTCTCCTATTACCACAGAGGACAACACTATCCTCCCTCAAACCTGAAACCTAAGTGTCACCTTCTACTCACCACTATCTCTCACAGTCATAATCAATCTGTTGCCAAAGCCTGTGGATTCCTCCTTACCTCCACCTTCCCTTAAATCCCAATCCCTTTTAATTCCAGAGCCTCTCCTTCTCTTATTTGTTTCTTATTTATCCTCTATATAGCTTGTTTGTACCCATTTGTTTGCTTGTTAGATTGTAAACTCCTTGAGGGCAGGGAGTGTCTTTTATCTGTTTTTGTAACCCCAGCATTTGGCAGTATGTGACACATAGTAGACACTTAATAATTGTTTACTGACAGACTTCAGGGAAGAAACTAGTCTAACTTGCACAGGGGGAAAGGTTACCCTATTGCTCCCACCACAGTCAGACATCTCTCTCCAACTCTGGCTACAGTCCCTCCACACTTCCTCTCTCTGGTTTTGTCACTCGGGGTGAGTGTTGTTAGCTCAACACTGGCCCTGACCAAGGTTTCTGTTTCTCTCCAACTTGTATCATTGAAATCTGCTGCCTTCTAACTCATTTTCTCAGCTCCAGCTAATTCAGTCTCAGAACTCTGCCTTGGGTTAAAACTGAATTTTGAGAATTCCCAAGGAAAGAGAGATTTCTTTATAGAATTAAGCCAGAATAGACTCTATATCATAACAAGATGAGAACTAAAGATGTATTCTTACTATGTATAATAAACTCCACTTCAGGGCAAGATGGCACAGTGGATAGAGCACTGGCCCTGAAGTCAGGAAGACCTGAGTTCAAATCCAGCCTCAGACCAAACATGACACTTAACTAGCTGTGTGACCCTGGGCAAGTCACTTAAGCCCAACTGCCTAAAAAAAATTTTTTTTAAATCTCCACTTCAATCCAGAAAAAGCCAAGTGTTTAGATGAAAGGAGTAGCTTTCTTGATTAAAGAGTTCCAGTTAGGAGAATCTCTTTTTTAAAGTATATTCCTACTGATATGTTTGTTTTTATATCACCTTCATTTAAAAATATATCTCTCTCCCATCCTCCACCCAGTGGAGGATGCCTCCACTGAGCCATCTGGAGGAATGTCTTTCTTATGGCCCCTGCAATCCCCAATACAAAAATCATTAGGCAAATCAGTAAGCCTCTCTTCTCAGTGTAATCTTTTCCATAATCCCAGACTACAAATATGAAGGCAGCTAGGTGATATTGTGGATAGAGCACCAGGATAGAAGTCAGGAAGATCTGAGTTCAAATCTCATTTCAGACACTTACTAGCTGTGTGACCCTGAGCAAGTCACTAAATCCCTATTTATCTCAGTTCCTCATCTGTAAAATGGGGGCACACTGGAGAAGGAAATGGCAAACCCGTCCAGTAACTTTGCCAAGAAAAACCCATGGACTTTTGTCATGTAGATTCAGACGTCACTGAACAATAACAAATAAACATGAGAACCCACATATCCAACTAATTATTGCACCCAACATCTATTCTAAATGAATGCCTCTAAGAATCCAAGCTATAATAACAGGAGCCACTAGAATAATAGCATCAAGGCACAGAAGGCTCATACATGAGTTGTACATGAATTAAAATGAGTTATTTTTGTTATTGGACAGTAAGAGCTCATTTTTTTATTTTGCAAAGCACCTTAATTATAATTTTTTGTTATCTATCCTCATAGAAATGTTCTAATGTAGGTCAATATATTCTTCGTATTTTAAAGCTAGGGATACAGAGGCCTAGTAATTGAATCATTTTCCAAAATAATACTGATTAGCAGAGCCACCAGAATACATTCCCAAACTTGGACTGGTGCTAAGCCCACTTAGCAGTATTGTTAGATGGCTACTGAGGCTTGGTCCTTAATTAATGCATCTGTCTAGAACAATACTGAATTATCATCTAGGGCTGTGGTGGGGTAGAGTTAATAAGTGATTACAAAACGCTATAAAGATGCTTAACATGTACGGCAACAATAGTAATTATCCTAATCACCATCTCTAGCATTTCCAGTGTTGAGAAAAGAGAGGTCTCCACTATCCTCATTGAGTATGCAGCTGCCTGTCAGATTCCCTTCCCCTGGGATTCAATCACCCTTCCATTCTACTAATAAGCAAAGCAATTCTCCATGTTCTAAATCCTTATGCTCAAATTGGCCCAGACTCACAGGATAGCTACAGTCTCTCAGGGTGACACTGAAGGGCTGATAGAGTCAACAAGAAAAAAGGAACCAGCTTTGTCCTTAATCTTTTAAAATTTTTGAAGTTCAAGTAGACTGGGGTCAAGAGCCTAGAAAAGAATGAAGTCCTTTCAAGTACACTGTCCCTACATCCATACCTGACCAAACCTCAAACAAAAAGGAGCTTTTCCTCTTCTCTCAGAAGCAAAATGGGACCAGCTTTCAAATAAGCATGGTGAAATGTTAGGTTGATGAACCAATGGTTATAATAGACCTTGCTATAGGTACTTAGATTTTTTTTAAAAAGGAAGTGGAGAAGCAGATACAAAAAGTACATGGAACAGTAAACTCACATGTACACATAAAAAATTAGACATAAAAACCTACCAACGTCATGCAAACCATTAAGCTTTTACAGTGGAGCAGGAGGAGATAAGGTTGGAGAAGTAAGAAAAGTTCAGACTGTGACTGGTCTTGAATATGAGGCAGAGAAATATGGGCTTTATCCTACAGGAAAAGGCATACAACAGAGAGTTTTAAGCAAGTGGATAATGTATTCTAAAGAGATAATGTATGTGAAAGTACTTGGAAAAATATTAAGCTCTAACCTATCTTATACGCAGATGCTGGCCATCACAGCAGAAACTGCAGAGGGCTGGAGGGCAATTCTGCATTTCTCCTTGCCTCATGAAATTGAAGGATAAAGATGGTTCCCCAACATGCTCCACCATTGGCTCTGTGACATCCAGAGAAAGCAAAGCAAGCCCCCAGCATGGTGGGCGTGAGCCCAACTGCAAACTCACAGAAGGCGGGGGACAGATGCTGCATAGGAGTCACAGGCATGAATGGGCTGTGACCCATCCTTACTGGGGGTGCCCACAATGATGAAATCCCAGATCCACCTCAATACATACAAAAGGTGAAAGTAATGACAAATACAAAAAAATGTCAAGGTCTAGCAAGAACTGTGATAGGAAAGTTAAAGCCTAACATAGCCTAGGCCACAAATAAATGCTAACAACAATAAAAGGGCTTGGATTCCTGCTTGGTTTCAATCAACTAATCAGTCAGGTTTGGGTGAGAAGACAATGGTGGGTAAAGAAGAGAAAGTACTTGTTTTCTCTTTCAAGTAGAGTGATATACAGCCTCAGGACAGAACAAAAATGATTAAGAGGAAATTGAAATCCAAATGAATAAGAGAGCACTTAGCTGCCCTCAATGAAGTCAAATAACCTCATCTTGCTAAACAATATCCCAAAGTGCTGAAAAAATTTAAAGATATGATTGCTGAAGTTGTAGCAGCGATCTTGAGGAATCATGATGAACAGGAGCAGTATTATGGGACCACATAAAC
Organism: Phascolarctos cinereus; assembly: GCF_003287225.1. NCBI lineage: Eukaryota > Metazoa > Chordata > Mammalia > Diprotodontia > Phascolarctidae > Phascolarctos > Phascolarctos cinereus. Next base: position 5,982 of record NW_027555564.1, read on the forward strand.
AAAAATGTCCCAATTTTCAAAAACAGGAAGAAAATAGATATTTCATATGATAGGTTGGTGGGTTTAATGTCAATTCCTGTCAAAATTCTGGAATGGGTTATAAAAGAGACAGTAAACATTTGGGAAAGAAACAAGTAATCACAATATTTCATTATGGTTTAATCAAGGACAGGTCATACTAAACTTACTTTATTGCTTTTTAAAATAGGGTTGTTTTGACCAGAACTCGCTAATCAGAAATATACCATAGATATAGCGTTGTGTGGGTTTTAGGAAAGCATTTAACAAAGGTGTGTGTGTGTGTGTGTGTGTGTGTGTGTGTGTGGTCAAGATAGATGTAGATTGAACAATGGTACTGGTCAGTAGACTTGTAATTGCCTGACTGGCCAGATCCAAAGACTAGGTAGGTATTCCTGGCTTGATGTCAACTAGGAAGGAGGTCTCTAAGAGGAGTGTCTCAGGAGCTTATTCTTTGCCTAGTGTTATTTAACAATTTTATCAATGACTTTCTTAAAGGAACACACTACTGGGAAGGACAGCTAACATATTGGAAAACAAAGGTGGGATCCAAAAGGTTCACCATGTGCTAGAATGTTAGGTCAAATCTAATAATATTAAGTTTAATAGAGATGAATGTAAAGTCTTATGCTTAGATTCAAACAAATTGAATTCATAAGTGTAAGATGGGGGAAGCATTGTCAGACAACACTTCCCCTGAAAAAGATCTGGGGGCTTTAGTGAATTGCAAGCTCAATATGAGTCAGCATTTGATATGGCAGCCAAAAAAGCTAATGTGCTCTCAGCCCCTTTAAAAGAGCATAATGTCCAGAACAAGGGAGAGAGAAGTCCTGCTGTGCTTTGCTGTGGTCAGACAATATCTGGAGTGTTTTGTTCAATTCTAGGTACTATATTTTAGTTAGACTATTAGTAAACCAAAAACTATATATATGAAATATATATATATATAAAATATATATATATATATATATATATATATATATATATATACACACACACACACATATATATATACATATCAAGATAAGGGCACCCAGGAAAATGAATAGCTTTGAGATCATGAAATATAAGCGTTAACGGAAGCACTAGGGATAGATATCCTGAAGAAGGGAAAACTGAGGAGGCATATGATGGCTGTCTTCTTGTATCTGAAGAGCTGTCAGATACAAGAGCACTTAGGGTTATTAGACTAGTAGGTTAGAGGCATTAGACTGGCTCAGAAGACAGAACTAGAAACAATGTGTAGAAGTTGTGGAAAGGCAAATTTAGGCCTTGATTCAAGAAAAAGCTAACAATTAGAACAATCCAAAAGGGCAACTGGCTGCCTCAAGAAGTTTTACTTCTTGAGATGTGGGGGGAGATGTCTTCAAGCAAAGGCTGGACAAGCACGCTGGCATCCTTCAGAAGGGATTCCTGTTAAGATACAGTCTGGACCACGGGTTCTGATGTTCTGTCTAACTCCATGATTCTAAAGTGATAGAACACTGAACAGAAACTTTGGATTCCCAAGGTCCATCTCTAACTCCAGCAGGCAATCGCTTGTATTCTTGGGTAATGATGCCTATAAAAGAGGAGAAAAATCCTATTTACCTCACAGATAATTTTAATACTCTTCCTACTGCTTTGAGAAGTATCGAATGAAAATATTTATTGATAATATTAACAAAACATACATAATGCCTATAATTCAGACTCGAAAGATTCTTGCCATATTCCCATCCTCAATGACTAGAAAACCTGTGAACGTTTACCATTCTCCATGACCTTATATTTCAGATAGTTTCCATTATCTCCCGGTACCTTCCATTCCCCTTAATGTATTTTAAACTTGGTTTTTCCATAAAGATCTTAAACAAAACACATGCCTAAAGGTATAATTCCTTACTTGCATTCCCTAAGCAATCTCACATGCCATATGACCAGAATAACCTCCTTGGAATATCATGTTCGTCATTTCTGCAGGAAGAGCCTTTCACCTAAGGGTGTAAAGTTCTATAAATCAATTAACTTCAGACATTGGGAGAAAAATAGCAAGGACAGGGTTGCTGCAGTGTGAGAAGACAACTAACAGTAACTTAGAAATTCAACATGCCTGACACAAGCTGGCAAAACCCCAGTGATCCATTAAAATCACTAGTCTAGACCCAGCAGGAACCACAGACCCATATATAATTTGTTTTTATGAAATGCACCTATGTAGCAGTGCAGAGGAGTATCTGATGACAAATTGGGAGATCACCTGTGTGCTGGGCTGAATTATGGGAACCATAAAACAGTTCTTTATATTTCCTTAATTGTATAGGGAGTTGGAGTAGAGGTGAGGATAGGAAATTATACAATGAGCAAGTAATTACCTAATGCACTGGACTTGGAGTAAGACCTATGCTTAAATCCCAGGTCTGCTACTAATTACCAATGTAATGTTGAAAAAATCCCTTCACCTGTCTGGGACTCAGCTTATTTATTTGTTAAATGGGGAAACTGGTCTAGATGATCTCTGAGTCTCCATCCATTCAGCTCTAAATTCTATGATCCAAATATGTGTGGAGTACTATAAGCCAGCTGTGCCATCAGAAAGCTTTCTGATTGGTTGAGGATTAGCTTTCAGTTGACAAGCAAGAGGATGACCTCAATTCAGAGCACCCAGCTGGGTAAATTCCTAAATTAGGCAGGGGTCTCCTGGAAGCAAAGATATCTAAATAAGTCAAGTGCAGGGAGGATAACGATGGGTCAAATTTGGCCTAGAAAACTATAGCTTGATAGAATGGCTTACAAAGTTTAGGGCCAAGTTGCCTGGGACTGAGTGGATTTCTTTTAAATTCATTTCTATTTATTTGGTACTAGTGTATTATTTCTTTGTAAATACAGGTCAGTTCTGGCCTACTTCCACTGAGGGACCCTAGCTCTGAGGTCATATGGACCAGAATCAGTCCTATGGACTGAGCCCAGAGCTAGGGTCCTAGGGAGTTTTTCTAAAGAGAGAAGGTTTCAGACTCTTTCTTAAACTCTCAAGGTCTTTACACTCCCACCCCAGAGCCCCAGGGAAACTCACTCAAAGCTTAAATTTATTTCATGTCTAGAGTCTCTCCAAAAGGAAACAGATAGGCATTCAATGTACAATGTTGGACATGTATAGGACAGCTATTTATTTCCTACACACAAAAGAAATGCTTAAATCATAAAAAGACTCATAAGCACACTTTAACAAAGACCTAAAACATCAAATAGTAACCTATAGCTTCTATTATTCTCTCCTAGAAGGTTGATGTTTAAAACATCAAATGTGAAGCATTTTGTGAGACTGCTAGACTATTTTACTTTCACTTCAGTTCTATGCTGTATAAAGAACTCCCTCAAAGTCCATGGACTTGAGTTTACCCTCCTGTCATCCTCTCCTAGGAAGGTACAGAAAACTCTATTCAGCTCCAGCTGTCTAGTCAGCTCCAGCTGAGGGATCCAGAAATTCCTGACCTCTCAAACTTATGAAGTGGCCTACAAGGCTAGAAATACACATTTTAAGATCAGTAATTCTGGAGGACCCAAAGAACTAAATGTAAAAGCTATTATGACTCTCATTCATCTAATGATCTAGGGGAAGAGAACGATTTCACCACTCTTCCCCTGGTTTCCCCTGTTATAGTCTATGGTCTTGAGATCGGGTCCCAGACATATCTTATTCCTTTGCATGATGGTAGGTATGAATGATTTGGGAATTTCCCCTGCCATCCTCAAAGATCTGTGATGTTTAGCTGAAGCATGGTTTAGGACATAGCGAGAAGTGAATGGCTTGTACATAGGTGCATTTAGCCTATTTCCTTCTATTTAAACTATTAAAAAAAACAACTTTATGATCATAGTATGTTAAGTATCCAAGTCTAATTAATGTGGGGGGAATTCATGATCAAAGACAATAAAGTTCAAATATGAGATGGGGGCTCTAGAACTGTGTATAGATTATAGACTTTATAATTTAATATTCTGAATAATATTATATTGCATCCCCTACATCAAGAATTTTTAACTTTTGTTTGTCATGAGCCCCTTCAGAAGTCTGGTGAAGCCTATGGATGCCTTATCAGAATAAGGTTCCTAGATGCATAAATGAAACACAAAAGATTGCAAAGGAAATGTATATTACAATTACATTATATATTATACAGTTATATACAATGTTATATTATGTATATGTGTATATGTATGTGCATATACATATATGTGCATTTTTTTCATGAATCCCAGAATAAGAACCCCTGCCCAAGATTAATTCTGGACCTGGCCATTGCTCTTCTTACAGCTATAGATTTGGTAGCGGAGGGAGCAATCTAAGAATATGTAGCAAGTGCCTGCTGGCAGTTAGTAGGGATACCGCAGCCTTTTAGGAAGGCTATCTCATGCATAAGACAGAGACTTTGATAAGACATTGGGCTGGTGCCTCAACTACAGAGCCCTTTTTGTGGGCAACTCAGATAATGCAACCTTTCAGTGAATAATAAATAAGTAACATGTCTTTCATAGGCTTAAGAAAGCCACATGACCCAAGGGCACCAGGAAAGTGAGGTTATAGGTACCACCCTAACAATCAAAATAATCCAAAAGTTGAAAGGACTGCCTCAGGAGAAAGTGAGAGGGACAGCTAAGTGGTGAAGTGGATACACAGAGTACCTCCCCTGGAATCAAGAGGACCTGATTTCAAATTGAGCCTCAGACACTTACTAGCTGTGTGACCCCGGGCAAGTGACTTAACCCTGAGACAGAGACAGAGACAGAGAGAAGACCCCCCCACACACACACACTAGAGGTGTTCAAGCATAGGCAGAGATGTACCAAGGACTCTTGGTCAAGTAAGGATAAGGACAGATGCTCTATGATAGCTTAGACAATGAAAGCGAGGTCCCCTGGACCCATTCTAGAAACGGGAAGCTGCTGTGCTAGAAGCAAAATATGGTTCAGTTAGGCCTAAGGTCCAGACCTTGATCCTTGGGGAGCAACACAACAGCCTATTCCGTACTTGACATTGATGACAGGATTGTTGGATAAAGTTCTTTCTATGGTTGCATCAATCAATCAACAAGCATTTATCAAGCATCTACCTAGGCATCAGGTACCATTCTAAGTGCTGAGAATATAAAACCAAAAATCAAACAATTCCTACACTCAAGCTTACATTCTATTAAGGAGACAACATGCACAGACATACATATGGACAAAACAAACACAACATAAATGCAGGGTAGTTTGGGGGAGGACATTAGCAGGTGGGAGATCAGGAAGGGCTTCATTTAGAAGGTAGGGCTCAAATTGAATCTTGAAGGAAGTAAGGCAGGGGTGAGGAAGCTGCTGCCTTGAGGTGGCCTTCTACATCCATTAAGTGCAGCCTTTTGACTACATCCAAATTTTACAGAACAAATGTTCTATAGAAAATTGTTCTGTAAAATTTGGATTCAGTCAAAAGGCTGCACTTACGGATCTGGAAGGCCACAAAGTGTAGGTTCCTCACCTCTGAAGTAAGGGATTTTACACGGTAAAAATGAGGAAAGAGTATATTTGAGGCATGGGGGACAGCCAGTGCAAAGGTACACAGACAGGAGATGGACTGCCATGTGGAAAAGAAAAAAGGAAAGTTTGTTTAGACCAGATTGTGTGTGGGAAGAACAGTGATGTATAACAAATATGGAAAGGTAGGTTGGGGCAAGATTATAAACAGCTCTGAAAGCCATGGAGATGTCTATTTTGTCCTAGAGGCAAAAGGGTGCTACTGAGTTTATTGAATAGGGGTGCGACACGCTCAGGCCAGCACTTACGGAAAATCGTTTTGGCAGCTGTGAGGATGGAGAGAAACCAGGTAGGCAGATCAATTAGGAGGCTATTTCCATAGCCCAGGCAAAAAAAGTGATGTGAGCTTAAACTACAGTGGAAGATATATGAATAGTGAGAAGAGAAAAAATGCAAGAGAACTTACATAAAAACCAACATTTGGAAAATGATCGGCTATGTGGGGTGGAGAATGAGTTACTGAGGATAACTCTGAGATTGCAAACCTGGGAGAACAGACGTATGGTTGTGCTCTTGACAGAAACAGGGAAGTTCATGACTTCTGTTTTGGACATGTTGAGCTTGGTATGTCTATGGGCCATCCAGTTTGAAATGTCTACTAATAGGTAGCAGATGATGTGAGACAGGAACTTGGTAAAGATACTGGGGTCACGTTATCTTTATATAAGCTGACGAGATCACAGAGTAAGAGAATATAGAAAGAGAAGACAAGAAGGCTCAGCACCGACCCACAGTCCATGATATGGATGATGAACCAGCAAAGGAGACTAAGAAAAAACAGACAGGTAGGAGAAGCAGAAGAGAATAATGTCATGAAAATCTAGAGAACAGAATCTCAGAGGAAAAGGCGGTCAACAGTGTCAAAAACTGCAGAGAGGTAAAGAAGGATGAGGACTGAGGAAAAAACTGCCAAGAGATGGCAATGAAGAAATCATCAGCAAAACTTCAGAGAGGGCACTTTTAGTTCAGTGAAGGGGCTGGAAGTCAGATTCTAAAGAGTGGAGAAGAGGAGGAGAAATGGAGGCAACATTTCTAGACAGCTTTATCTTGGAATTTGGTTGAGAAAGGGAGAAAATATATAGAATGATAGCTTGAGGAGATGGTAGAGTGCAGTGAAGGTTTTTAAGGATGGCAGAGACTGGGATATGTCTATAAACATCAAGGAAGAAGCCAATAGATGAGAAGAGATTAGAGATTCAAGAAAAAGAGGGGATGGTTGAGGAAGCAATCTGTAGAAGACCAGGGAGGTTGGAATCAAGGTACATCAAGACAGGCCGAACTTGGCAAGGAGAAAGATCGCCTTGTTGTTAAAAATTAACCAGGAGAGAGAATAGAAGAAGGCAAGAGATTTTAAGAAGAGGAGGGAAAGAGAGGGAGCTCAAGGTAAAGGATGTCTATTTTCTCAGGCAAGTAAGAGTCAAGGTCCTTCACTAAGATAGTGGAGGAAGGAGGAGGTATGTGAGTTTTGAGCAAGAAAAGAAGGTTTATAACAGCTGCTGTGAGGAGTGGGACAAAGAATCAGGTAGGAAGAAGTAATGTGTATGGAAGGCCCAATGGAGGTTAAAAAACATAAATTTTTAGTGGACCCTTTCCAGCTTTCTTCAGCAGCACATAGGTAGAAATGGAGGAACCTGTTAGTGAGAGTAATCTAGGGTGACAGATTCTCAGGCATGAATGGCAATAAGACAGGGGCAAATGGTTTGAGTGTAAAAGAGGTGTAAATTTGAACTGGTTAGCTATAGAGCTGAGGTTAGGAAAAGAAAAAAGTAAAATTAGAGCAAGGGTAATAGCTTGAGAAAATATTGAGTGGTAGAGAGATTCAAGGTCACATTGAGAATAAAGAATAGGTTTAGGAGTGGTAAGTCATAGAGGTTATGATCAACCAAAATAATGTCAGAGATTTTTTGTAGAAATGGAACATATGTGGGTGATGGCAAGATGTAGGGTATAACCATCTGAGGTAGAGTGAAGAAGGTCATGGTATTTAAGAAGACTGAGAAATTAGGAGGTTACGGTATTTGAGAGAAGAGGAAGACAGAAAGCCAGGTAGTGAACTCCTCAAGAAAAAAGAAATTACCTCGGAGTCCAATAGGCAATAGCCATCATAACCTAGATTTGCTTATAAATTTTGGTAGAGTGAACTTCAAAAGAAAAGAGATTGCTGAGTAATGACAGCAAAGGGAGAGTCTTAAAGGGGCAGTGGAGTATTCCAACTTCTCCTTGAGGACCAATATTACAGAAGTATAAGAGAGGGTACAGCTAGTTCCAGAGAGGTAGCCAGGGATGCTGTGTCATCTGGGGGAATTCAAGACTGCCAGAAGGTGAAAGAAACATGAGAGAAAAAGAACAAAATGAAGAAAAATGTGTTAGTTACCCTTCAGAAGGCACAATGGAAGGGACTGCAGAATTGGATTAGTGCATGGGAGGGGTATAGCTGAGGAGGAGAGGGACGAGAAACCAGAGATGAGCTGAAGATAGTTTACTCTTAGGCATCTGGCAACTAAACATCACAGTGATTGAAAGAGTAATAAGAAGTGAGAATTGACTAGCCATAGGGGATGGATCAGTTCCTCTGAATTAGATTGTGATTACATTGAAATGTTCAGCTGTCTTGGCAAGGGACTCCACTCAGGGGCAGAGTGGTCAGAGAAAGGGATGGAAGGATCCTTATCCAGGAGTAGCACGGTCAAGGGAAGAAGGAAGGTTCCACCCATGGGGTGGCTAAGTAAGGCAGACCAAGCAATGTGGGATAAAAGAGTAATGTTTAAAAACTAAGGAGGTGATAGTATCACATACTTGGCCTAATCAGAACTATTCATCGATCTGTCAAGGGCCTTTAATACTATCAGTCATGAGGGCTTATGGAAGATCATGGCAAAATTTGGTGGCCCAGAGAAGGGCATCAGTATTGTATGCCAGTTCCCTGATGGCATGTTTGCTCAGGTTCTGGATCATGGACGATGCTCTCAAGCTTTCTCAGTCACCAATGGAGTGAAGCAGGGCTGTGTGCTTGCTCTCATGCCTTTTAGCATGATGCTTTCACTGATGTTCAGACACCTTCAATGAGGATGAAAATGACATCAAGGTCAGCAACCATGCTGACGATAAATTATTTAACTTGAAAAGGCTACAAGCCAAGATTAAAGTGGAGGGAGAGTTGGTGCACAACTCTTTGTTTGCAGATGGCTGTGCACTCGGTGCAGCCTCTGAGGCTGAGATGCCACAGAGCACGCATCGATTCTCTGCAGCTTGTGCTACTTTTGGCCTGATGATTAACACCATAAAAAAAGAGGTTCTCCACCAGCCAGCACCACACCATTCGTTATAGCAAATGGAGAAATTATGAATGTTGTGGATAAGTTCACTATTCTTGGCAGTATACTTTCCAGGGATGTACACATAGATGATGAGATTGATGCACATTGTCAGGTGTAGCTTACTGTTTGGGAGAGTCCCAAGGAAAGTATGGGAGAGAAGAGATATTTGTTTGGCTGCTTACCAAACTGAAGGTCTACAGAGCCATTGTACTGACCTCTTTGTTGTGTATCTGTAAAACCTGGACTATATACCAGTGCCTTGCCAGGAACCTGAATCACTTCCATTTGAATTGCTTTAGGAAGATTCTAAAAATCATCTGGCAAGACAAAGTACTGGACACTGATGTCCTTTTTCAAGTTAAACTACCAAGCATTCAAACCCCACCACAGAGAGCACAACTCCAATAGGTGGTCCATATTGTTCAAATGCCAAATGTTTGTCTCAAAGACTATTTTAAAGAGAACTCACACAAGATAAGCACTTGCACAGAGGTCATAAAAAGCAATAAAAGGACACTCTCAAGGTTCCTCTGAAGAACTTTGGAACTGATTGGCAGACATGGGAAACGTAGGTACCAGAGCACCTAGCATGGCATGCCCATATCAAACAAGGCAGTGCTCAATGGGCAAAGCAGAACTGCAATAAGCTCAAAAGAAATGTGAGATGCACAAATTTAAAGACACTACAAATATTCACAGGGACTATCTGTGCCTGACCTGTGGTAGAGCCTTACAAGCTCATATCTGTCTGATCAGCCACAGTCAGACACACTGTACTTGACCCCAACACAGTCATATCATTTTCATCCTGGTTTTGATGGGGGGGAGGGGTTGGGTTTTGGGGTTTTTTTGTTTTTTGTTTTTGCTTTTTGGTGAGGCAGTTGGAGTTAAGTGACTTTCCCACAGCTAGGAAGTGTCAAGCATCTGGGATCAGATTTGAACTCAGGTCCTCCTGACTCCAAGGCCGGAGCTCTATCCACTCCTCCACCTAGCTGCCCCTGTTTTCATCCTGTTCAAGCACAAAGTACAACAACCAACTTAGAACCACATCTGGATATTGTGTTTAATTCTTGGCACATTTCAGGAAAGACACCGATAAACTGAAGAACATCCAGAGGTGATGAAGGTTCTCAAAGTCACATTTTATAAGGATCAATTGAAGGAATGGGGATATTTAACTGGACAAGAGAAGGCTTAGGGAGGAAATGTCTTCAAATATGAGAAGAGCTATTATCTGAAAAGATTAGACTTGTTCTGTTGCACCAGATGGCAGAACTAAGAACAAGGAGTAAATGATGCAGGTGTAGATTTAGACTCAGTGCAAGCAAAAAAATTCCTACCAGAGCTGTCTAAAAGTGGAACAGACTGCCTACAGATGTAGTGTATTCCCCTGACAAGACTGTTGGGACCATGACATCAGGAAGGTGATGCCACGACATGCAAGTGAATTGGATTTAAGCGAGGCAGGGCTGTACAAAGCCACCAGCCTCACTCTTTCCTCTGGAGCCATCTTGGTCCAGTGGCTAGATACAGATCAAGAGACTGCAGATGGCTACAGATAGAGTGGGAGACCTTGGCCTTTTTAAGCTAAAGTCTTCAATAGGACTCAGGTTGACTGAGGTAACACCTCATTCAGTGATTAAGGCTAGGTAAGAAATAAGGACAGAATGGGGCCTCTTTCACCTAGTCAAAAAAAAAAATCAATCTGGGAGGGGAAGACCCTCAGGGTTTCTGGCCAAAACAGAAACAATTGCTATTTACATTCACTCTGAGCCAATCAGGACTCAAACAATGACCAAGTGGTACTTGGCCTGGGACCTATTTTTGACCAGTCAATAAGAGCCAGCAATTTTGGTCCAAGGCATGGTCCTTTAAGCAAAAAAATAAAAAATTTTTAAAAATATAAAAAATAATATATATATCCCAAGATATCTTGGGAGGTTTCAGCGATCAAAATTTACTTTCTTTTGGGCAGAGCACCTGCAGGTAAGGGTATGATAACCTATGTGGACAGAGGGAAGGGAAAAAAAGAGAGAGAGAGCAAGAGCGAGCAAGTGAGAGAGAGAGAGACAAGAGAGAGAGAGAGAGAGAGAGAGAGAGAGATGGTGTGTTGCCCAACTGACCAGTTCCAGTTGGGTCCCAGAACTTTCCAGGTGAAGACTGGGCAACCACTTGTCAGCCATGATGTACAAGGGATTCTTGTTCAGGTGCAGCCTCTGAAGCCTCTTGTTTCATTTTGCTACCCTCAAATTCCAGCCTGACACTCTTCTTTCACAATCCATTCTTCATCTCTCAAGTCTTTTCTTCTTAAGCACAGTTCACACTTCCTGTCTTCCCCTATTAATCACCTCCTTACTCAGAGGTCATTTGTCTCTGGCCCTGAGATTCCTCCAGTTTCCAATTTCTCCAGATGTTTGTTTCTGCCACCGTCCTGATTCTGTCATTCAGCTTTTGTCTCTTCATCAAATTATCATCTACAAACCCCACATTTAAAACACATAAACAAGATGACTTGGCTTACATTCCTTCTCAGCTAAACTTGAAAAAGCTGTCTACATTCAGTGCTTCCATTTCCTCTCAAATGGAATATGGAAGAATGTTACATTCTATTGATTTTATTGAAAGTTCTCTTTCCAAAAGTGACCAATGATCTCTGAATTGCTAAATCTAGCAGCTTCTTCTCAGTCCTCATCCTTCTTGATCCCTCTGAAGCACTTAACACTGTTGACCAACTTTTCCTCTTCAATACTCTCTGGGTTTTTGTGACTATTCTCTCTTGAGTCCCTTTTCCCATCTGACCATTCCTTCTTAGTCTCTTTTGATGGACCTTCATCTTTGTCACTCCCACTAAATGTGGGTGGCCCCCAAGGCTCTGTGCTAGCAGGGGTGGGGAACCTGCGGCCTCGAGGGCAGTATGGCCTTCTAGGTCCTCAAGTGTGGCCCTGTGGTTCCCCACTCCTTAGTCTCTTGTCTCTTTTGTCTTTATACTCACTTATTTGGAGATCTTATCAGATCCTATGAATTCAATTATTATTTTAATGCAGATAAATCATCGATCTTTTTATCTAGTCCTTGTCTCTCTCCTGAGCACCAGTCCCACATCTCCAACTGCCTACTGGGCATTTCAAACTGGATATCCCATAGCCATCTCTAACTCAACATGTCCAAAAGAGAATTTATCTTTTCCCTTAATGCTTTCCCTCTTTTGAACTTCCTTATAACTGTGCAAAAGCACCACTATCCTATCAATCACTTCAACCTCTGTTATGAACTTTCTCCCACACATCTAATTAGTTGCCAAATCTTGTAATTTGCTTCTAATATAACAAAGAAAAAAAAACAAAGAAAAAAATTATGCACATTAAGGAGAATGTATATCAATAGCTATATGAGATAGAAAAAAGATATATCCTTGTCAGTACAGCTGGTTGCACTAAATCAAACCAATCTGGCCAGATAAAGAAGGAGGGCATTCCAAAGACTGTTGAAGTCCATTTTCTTTTCTTTTTAGCAATTTAGTCTTTTTACCAATTAAGGGAGGAAAGAAGACACTAAAGGGAACCAAGTATTACAGCTGGTCTTGCAGTTCATGAAGGGGTGAGACACAGCAAAATGGCAAATATATAACAAAATGGAATCAGTTATGCTCTTCCAAAAAATCACTTTCAACTCTTCTAATTGCTCTCCCTGCCTCAAACCTCTCAATCCATCCTCTACTCAGCTACAGAAAGGGCAACCTGGGCCCTTTCTATCCTTCCAATTTTCTCCTACCTTCCATGAACATTATGATTCAACCATACTGTCCTAGTTACTGTTCCTCACGTGGGATGCTTCATCTCCCGCCTCTGTACTTCTTCACTGGCCATCCCCTATGCCTGCAACGCTCTCCCTCCCAAACTCCAACTCTTAGAATCCCTGGTTTCCTTCACTTCCTCCAAAAGGTCTTTCCTGCACCCCCAGCTGCTAGTGCTACTTATGCCCTCTAAGGCTACCTACCATCTACCTCATATTTCTCTTGTATGTTTTGACATATTTGCTATCTCCCCCATCAGAATATAAAGTCCTTGAGGACAGACATTGTTTTTTACTTTTCCTTCTTATCCCCAGCACTACAGGTATAAAATATGTGCTTAATGAATGAATATTGAACATTAATTTATTTATAGACTGATAGTGATATATTTAGAGATTTATTAATAGCCAAGGAAATAGAGGGAGCTCTGAAGGTTGGGGCAAGATGAAAAAAAAGAGCACAGGATCATTGATTTGAAGCTGGAAGACACCTTAGAGGTCATCTAGTCCAATCTTCCCCCATTTTAGTAGATAAGGAAACTGACCCCCAGAGAAGTTGGGTGACTTAGCCAAGGTCACACAGGTAATAACAAAACAGGTGGGATTCAAACCCAGGCCTACAGTTCTAAGGTAACAGATTCTATTTGTTCCCATATGCATGTGTTTGTATTCTTGCTTAGATAAATGCTAGGCAAATTTAGCCTTGCATTTCCACCCCTCAAAGTGGTGAGAGAATCTAATAACCGGAAATATATACAAAGATATTTGGAGATCAAGAATGATCAGAAACAACTGGATTTTTGCTTGTGGGGCAGCTTCTGTTTGCTTCTGTCTATGTTATGGACTAGAATGAATTGTCCATTATAGGAAGCTGAGTAACTGTAGAATTATATCACAGAAAAGATAGAAAGTCCACCCTAAGCAAATTAAACCTTGCTCAGGGCCCCCCAAAAGATTAAAGCATTTTCTATCTTAAAGGCAGATTACCAGAGCAATTAGCAACATCATAAGCCATGTGTCACCCCCCCAAAAAAAAAAAGGAAAAGAAAAGAAGAAAAAGGCAGTAGTTCTTGAATCAAGTAAGTATTATAGACAAGGAACATTTTGCAGAGGCCTGCAGAGAGCTTGCTAAATTTGTATTTCTCTCACTAAAATGTATGTGTCTGTACAGAGTTAATGTTGCTATCCACCCTAGAAGACCACATGAAAAGGTTAGAGGAACAGGTCTAATCTATAACTTGGGAAACATGAAGTATTTCTTGAAAGAATGGAAGCTCTTCAGGAACAAAAAGAAGATGAAAATATGGAGAATTCTCACCTACATCAGAGTTGGAATATAGAAGAATGTTACAGAGAATAAATGGAAACATTACAAAATATTTGGTGTTTGGTTCCCTGCTCCCCCTGCAGCTACAAGATCCCCTCTTTGTTGGGGAGCTAAACCATTTCCGGAATATACAGTTTCTAATGCTCCAATGAACAACGATGAGAATTCACATAAGATGAGACAACATGCACGAGAGTCAGAGAAGTAAAGACAAATCGTAGTAGCTGGGGATTTCCTACTGAGAAATAAAAAATAGTCATTTGTTTCAAGTACTTAAAGACTGGCATGTGAAACAGGAATTATTAGGCTTACCCTGTTTGGCCCATGAGGTAAAAAGTAGGAGCAATAGCTGGAAGGCACAGGGGCCAATTCCAGCTCGATATTAAGGGAAAACTTCCTAATAAGTAGAAATGTCTAAAAGTAGAATAAAACTTCCTCAAGAGAGAATCAGTACCCTTTCAATAGAAGGGATACTTCACAAGCAGAGAATACGGATGTTGTAGAAGCAATTTTGGGCTAGGTACAAGTTGGATAAGATGGCACCTCTGGTACTAACTCTTTGAGTGTGTGATTCTGTGAAAAATGCAGCTGGCAAATTACTCATTTTTAATAGATTTCTATAGCCTCTTTGCTAGCATTTTATTTACAATTTTGCACTAATAGTCATTCAGATGAAAGTCTGATTTCAAAGATATATAGGGAACTGACACGGAATAAATATGACTAAGAGCCATTAGCAATAAATAAAACTCTTCAAAAGAAGAATTGCAAACCATCAACAACCATATGAAAAATGCCCCACATAGCTAATAATTAGAGAAATGCAAATTAAAACAACTCTGAGGTTTTACCTCACACCTATCAAATTGGAAAGATGAAAAAAGAAATAGTGTTAGAGGGGCTATGGGAAGGCAGAAACACTAACTCACTGTTGGTGGAGCTGTAAATTGGTCCAAACATTTTGGAAAACAATTTGGAATTGTGTGAGGAAAGTTATTAAATTATTCACACCCTTTGGCCCAGTAATCCTATTATTAGGCATACGTCCCAAGGAAGTCAAAGAAAGGTCTCATATATAGCAAAATATTCATAGCAACACTTTCGTGGTATCAAAAGGCTAGAAACAAAATGTATAACCATCAATTCAGAAATGGCTGAGCAAATTATGGCGTACAAATGTAATGGAATATTATTGTATCATAAGAAACAATGGATATGAAGAATTCTGAGAAACCTAGGAAGACTTGTATGAACTAATGCAAAGTAAAGCAAGCAGAACTGGGAACTTGGTACCCACAAAAAGTACAGCCCTATAATTTAAACAACACTAGAAGCAATCAAACTCGGATTAATTGCAACATCCAACCGCAGTCCTAGAAAACAGATGATGAAACATACATCCCTTCTCTTAGTTGGGAGATGAAAGGCCATGGATGCTGAATATTGCAAATGTTATTAAAGAGGGTCAGCTAGTTTTGCTTAACTGTTCTACTTTGCACCAGAGTTCTATTTGTGAGAGAAACTACTATAAAATATTTGTTGTGTAAAAAACATCCTGGAGGGTGGAGCCAAGATGGCGGAATAAAAGCAGTGACTTGCTTGAGCTCTCCCCCAAACCCTCTCCAAATACCTATAAAAATGGCTCTAAACAAATTCTAAAGCAGCAGAACCCACAAAAAGACAGAGTGAAACAAATTTCCAGCCCAAGACAACCTGGATGATTGATTGGAAAGGTCTGTTGCGCTGGGCTGGGAGAGGAGCGCAGTTCAATGTGGGCCACACAGGCAAAGACAGAGCCTCAGTGAACCTGAAGCAGGCCTCAGGGGACTGAATCAAGGGGAGCTACGGCAGTTTCCAGACTTCTCAACCCACAAACGCCAAAGACAACTTAGAAGGTCAGTAGGAAAGGTCTGTCAGACGTTGGTGAGAGAGGAGCATGGTCCAGCCCCAGTCCCAGCACAGCCCCAGGGTGGTGGCTGCTTCTAGAGCTCTCAGCCCATAGATTGAGGGGAGATCGAGTGGCTGATCAGAGGGGGATTGCAGGGATCTCTTTGCTGGTGCTGAGGCGGGATTTTCTTGCTTTGCCCATGCCTGGATCTGAGTCACAGTCCTGGGTGGTGGTTCTGGGGAGAGGAGGAACACTGGTGTGGTGGAGTTTATGGTGGTATTGAAGAAGGAATCCTCACAGTTCCAAAGCAGAAAAGAATGCTTGTGGTCACTCACAGACCAGAGCACAGGCCAGGAAAGGAATAAACACCTTGCCTTTGATCATATCACCTTGGAAGAACTGAAAATTTATAGATCTCTAGAAGTATCTCTGAAAACAGCTACACAAAACCCCTAAAGCTTGGGACAGTACATTCTCCAAACTAGAAGCAGACCCCTACCTTAACAAAGAGTTTAATAGTCAATTAATTGGCTGGGAACGTGAGCAAACAGCACAAAAAAGTCAGACCATAATGTCTTACTTTGGTGACAAAGAAGTCAAAGCTCCTACATCCAAAGCCTCCAAGAAATATATGAATCAGTCCCAGGCCATGGAAGAGCTCAAAAAGGATTTTGAGAAGCAAGTAAGAGAAGCAGAGGAAAAACTTGGAAGAGAAATGAGAATGACGCAAGAAAATCATGAAAAACAAGTCAACAGGTTGCTAAATTCTGGAGAAAATAACACCTTAAAAAACAGATTAACCCAAATGGCAAAAGGTCCAAAAAGCCGATGAGGAGAAGAATGCCTTTCAATTTCTTTTTTTCCTCTGGTTCAAGAATATCAGGGCAGTTTTCCTTAATAATTTCTTGAAAGATGATGTCTAAGCTCTTTTTTTTGATCACGGCTTTCAGATAGTCCAATAATTTTTAAATTCTCTCTCCTGGATCTATTTTCCAGGTCAGTTGTTTTTTCAATGGGATATTTCACATTGTCTTCTATTTTTTTCATTCTTTTGGTTTTGTTTTATGATGCCTTGATTTCCCATAAAGTCATTAGCTTCCATTTGCTCCATTCTAATTTTTAAGGAGTTATATCCCATTCTTGAACCACACAGTAAAATAGAAATGAAAAGAATCCACCAATCACCTCCTGAAAGAGATCCTAAAAGGAAAACTCCCAGGAATATTATAGCCAAATTCCAGAATTCCCAGATCAAGGAGAAAATATTGCAAGCAGCCAGAAAGAAACAATTCAAGTATTGTGGAAACACAATCAGGATAACACAAGATTTAGCAGCTTCTACATTAAGGGATCAGAGGGCTTGGAATATGATATTCCCAGAGGTCAAAGGAACTAGGATTACAACCAAGAATCACCTACCCAGCAAAACTGAGTATAATCCTTCAGGGGAAAAATGCATATTCAGTGAAATAGAGGACTTTCAAGCATTCTTGATGAAAAGACCAGAGCTGAATAGAAAATATGACTTTCAAATACAAGACTCAAGAGAAGTATGAAAAGGTAAACAGGAAAGCGAAATCATAAGAGACTTAATAAAGTTGAACTGTTTACATTCCTACATGGAAAGATGATATTTGTAACTCATGAGATTTTTCTCAGTATTAGGGTAGTAAAGAAGGGAATATATACAGGCAGAGGGCACAGGATGGAGTTGAAATGAACAGATGATATCTAAAAAAATAAAAAAGGTGAGAGAGGATTTTACAGGGAAAGGGGAAAGGGAGAATGGAGTAAATTAAATCTCACATAAAAAAGGGGAAGAGAAAGCTTTTTAACTGTGAAGGGGAAGAGGGGGGAGGTGAGAGGGAATGGAATGAATCTCATTGGATTTGGCTTAAGGAGGGCATAACATACACACTCAATTGGGTATGGAAATCTATCTTACCCCACAGGAAAATAAGGGGGAAAGGGATAAGAGAGGGGGATGATAGAAGAGAGGGCAGATTGGGTGAGGAGGTAATCAAAATCAAACACTTTTGAGAAAGGACAGGGTCAAAGGAGAGAATAAAATAAATAGGGGATGGGATAGGACGAAGGGAAATATAGTTAGTTTTTCACAACATGACTATTATGGAAATGTTTTGCATGACTACACATGCATAACCTGTATCGAGTTGCTTGCCTTCTCAGTGAGGGTGGGTGGGCAGGAAGGAAGGGAGAGAATTTGGAACCCAAAGTTTTAAAAACAAATGTTAAAAATTGTTTTTACATGCAACTGGGAAATAAGACATACAGGCAATGGGGTATAGAAATCTATCCTGCCCCACAGGAAAATAGAAAGGGGAGGGGAAAAGAGAAGGGGGAGGGTGATAGAAGGGAGGGAAGATCAGGGGAAGGGATATTCAGAATGTACACCATCTTGGGGTGGAGATGGGGACAAAAATTGGGAACTCAAGATCTTGTGGATCTTGAAAACTAAAAATAAACGAATTAATTTTAAAAAAGAATATCCTGTGCTTACTACCTGATGGGCAAATTTAACCTCACCTCTCCCACCAAGTAGTGAGAGAACCTAGTGATAAGGAATGCATAAAAAGATATTTGGAGATCAAAACTTTTTAAAATAAAATTTACAAAGTAGGGCTGGAGAGGCAATATAAAAGAGTTGACAAAACTTTATCCATCAATTGACCTTCATTAAGCATCTACTATCTGCTTGGCATGGTTCTTGATGCTGCAGTGAGTCTTTGAGGACTAAAAGAAAACACCCCATTCAAGAGGCAAAAAATTAGACGACACTAAATAAATTGTGGATTAATCTTCCCATGAAGAAGAGAGAGGCAATTGCTGGCTTAAACCTGACAGTGACTCAAGGAAGTGACCTTTTAGTAGCCCCTAAACATTAACCATTTCTGAACAACTAATTATGAGAAATATTCCTTTGCCACCCTTGGAAAATAATGGTTTATTTCTGAGAAACAATATAGAAGGGCATTGCATAGTAGGTCAGGCCAATGATCCATCCAACTCAGCATCTCACTTCTGACAATGGTGCCAAGATACAATTGATGGGACTAACATCTACTGGGAGAAACCTTCCTGCCATTTTCTTTTTTTTCTTTTGGCTAGGCAATGGGATTAAGTGACTTGCCCAGGGTCACACAGCTAGTAAGTGTTATGTGTCTGAGGTTGGATTTGAACTCAGGTCCTCCTGAATCCAGGGCCAGTGCTCTATCCACTGCACCACCTAGCTGCCTCTCCTGCCAGTTTCTTGGTGGATAAAGAGCAAATGGAGCAGCCTAGAAATTCCAGACGGAAAAGCCCTGGGACTTCTCTGAAGGGAATCCAGTGATTCCTCGTTGGTTGCCATAGTAATTCCTCATTCTAGGTCATCAAGTAAGAAGAGAAGCATGGAGCCTGTGTTTCAGCAGTAAATAGGAGCATTTGGCATAAGCAAGCAACATCTTAAGCACTTCAGTGAACTATATCCCAAAACCAATTTAGGAAAGATGTTCTTGTGAGGCACCTATCTCTAAAAGCTAATAAGCTACTTTATTAAGATGGGAGAGTAGCAGGAATTAATGAGATACTGTGTTTCTCTTTCTCCCATACACAAGGAACTGTTATAAAATTAAAGGACTAACACCTAAGTTAAGTGTCTCTCTTCTTTATAATTAGATAAAAAATGTTTTTTTAAACAGTAGGCAAGAAAAAATATGAACTACCATTTAGTCTTTTATCTAGGAGTCACTATGCAGTTTCAACCGCATTATTCCTCTGCTTTTTGTTTTAATTTTAGATCCCTTACGGAGGATGTATGTGAAGAAACGGAGAAGAGTCACAGGATGAGAAAGCATGCGTGGATAGGTTGAGATCTGCACCACTGAAGGGAATACCTACCCTGAAGACATCATAGGCCCAGTGAAGTATTACCCTGCTTAAGAAAATACAGTGCCCCTCTCGCCACGCATTTATAACTGGTCTCATTTTTGCTTCTCAATCGTTTGATCAATAAGTATTCACTGAACATCAGTTATCTGTCATATGCACAGTTCTCTACTTAAGGGAGATGAAAAAGAAATTGAAACCACAAATCCGGACTTTTGAAAAGCATCAGTCTGGTTGGGAAAACAAAACATACACACAGCAGGAGTTAGACTGGGGCACACTCCATGGAAATGCGGAGCCATTTCTGGGGAAGGACTCTGGGATGAGGAAACAGTCCCCTTATTGACACTGAGCAAGAACAGTATCGGGGGACTTTAAAAGGGGAGTGACTCTACCTTCTACCTCTCTTCTATCTGGAGATGTCAGCATCTCAAGGGGTGAGGGTGGGGCTGATGACCTGCAGAAACAGTAAACTTGGCAGACGGCAGCTCCAGCATGCTCAAGATTAGGTGACAGAGACTAGGCCTTGGGCCCGGGGCTGCTGCTTCTGTTTTATTCCTTTCCTGAGTACAGGTTTATGAAAAGTAATTTCTGAGATAGACATGTCCAGCCTCGGAGACAACCTTTAAGTTCAAAAGACCCGGAGATCCTGGGTCCCTTGTTTAGAGGCAGTAGAGAGAGTTTCTGCATTGGAGAGGATAACCACCGACAGGAGAAGATCAATCAACCCTTGGTCAGGCTTTCCAGAAGACAAGAACATGGTGAGAAGAGGTGAAATGTGAAATCCAGCAGTCCTGCAAACTGCATCATGTGCTGATGTTTTGAGTATCAACCTCTGGAAAAAGAATAAGAATAGCTAAGGTTACTGGCTTCTTCTGGCAATGGGCACTTGTGGGTTTTGTGTGTTAAACATTTCTTTTGGAGGAAATAAATAACTGGCCTTATCTGCATTGTAGATTGAGTCCTTTTCTACTCCCCACTTTTTGGAGGAGATCTTGGGCATGAGCCCAAACTAAAACCTTAAGCAATTCTCGGTGGGGCTCCAGGTTAGGATTATAAAGAGCCAAAGAGTGTGAGAAAGAGGCTGACCCTTCTCTTAGGTTGTCAGACTCCCCCAGGACTGAAGCTAGTTCTTGTTCATGGGTCCAGACCCATCCTGGAGGGGGAGAGTACACACCACCACAGCCTCCAGGGCCAAGCACACGTAAAGCAACAAAAGACCAAATGATATAAGAATATGTTACAAACTACTTCCCATCACATCCTTTCTATTCTAATCAGGTTAGCCCCATCCAAATCTCACACACTCGTCCACAGGGCTTTGTTCATTCCCTTTCCTCTTCCTAGGCTGCCTGATGCTCTTTTTTCTCCATTATGACTCAGCTCAAAGCTCAGTTTTTTCAAGAAGTTTCTTCTGAGTATCCTATCCCACTGTGATCAATCATATGCTCTGTCTCTCTTCAATCCAAGGATCTAGTATATCCTAAAATCACTTGGGCAGAGGAGAAAGAAATGCTGCAAAGGGCAGAAAAATATAAATAAATTAAGCTATGGCTTATTATACTTTTAGATAAGCAATAATGTATATTTTATGCATTTTATACATTATCATATTCCAGGAAGTCAGCAGAGATTTCTTAAGGAGCAGATTTGTGACATCTTCCTCTTCATTGATAGCTCTAGTTTTAACCCAGAAAGAAGCTCATCACCCTTTACAGGGTCCTCTGCCTATAGAGTTACTGGAGTAATTCAGCTCTGAAGGGGGTCCCAAACACCACTGCCTACCTGCTTGTCTGGGCTGTCACAGCAAATGATGTAGATGTTTATTTATCAAACATACCGAGAAAGGAGTGAGGGTTGCATAACTCAGTACATTATTAATATAGACAATTGAGCACCAGGAAAAGTAAGTTATAATAATGTAAATCAGGGGGTTTATTGAATATCATTGGCACTTATTCATGTCTTTTTATAATTTTTTTGTTTCAGGCACATATCACTTTCTTTTTTGGTACAACCTTCCATCCTAGCTTTGAACACTAGGTATTCAAAGAATGTATGATAGGTGAACAGAAAAATCCATTGTATTAATCAGTTGTATAAAGTTCCTGAGTAAATGTTGTCAAAAGAATCTTGGGCAGTCTAGACATAAAGTAGGCATTCATTCTTTCAAAAAACACTTATCAAGTGTCTATTGTGGACAAGCCTAGGACAAGGATTGTCCTAGGCACTGTGAGAGATGTAAATTTAGCTAAAATACAATCTCTGTTCCCACAGAGCTTACAGCCTAATGAAAGATAAGACACAATCACGAATAATTACAATATATGATATTACATGATACATTAATTAGATTTGCAAAACAAAATGTTATATGAATTCCAAACGGGGCGGGGGGGGAGGGGAGTCATTACAGATCAGGGAAGGATTCACAGAGGAGATGGCATTTACACTGAGCTTTAAACAACAGGTAGGAATCCAACAGGTGAAGGGGGGAGAGAGACATTGTTGATATAGGAAAAAGCATAAGCAAAGGCACATAGGCAGGAAAGTGTGTAAAGACAGCTAGACAGACCTTGCTCTTAAAAATAGAAGCCTTATTAATTATGTCAGGAAATGGTACCCAGAGGGCTGGTGTCATCAGCTCTCGAGGGCTTAGTTATCTCTATGAGGATGATTCCCAGATCCAAATCAATCAATCACTGGCTTCTCAAACTCCAAGAGAGCTCATGATTTCTCCCCCTAAATTCCCTCCTCCTCCAGACTTTCCTGTTCCTACTGAGGGTACCACAGCTCCTCTATCCGCCCAGGTTTGCAGCCACTGTGTCATCCTCAACTAGTAATCCCCCTCCTACCACTTGCCCAGTTACCAGACCTCACCAATTCCACCAAACTCTGTCATTCCTACCTCCCCAACATTTCTTGCTTAGGCCCCTTTCCCTACCCTTATATAGGCACCACCTCTGTTCTTGCCTGAACTACTCCTCCAGCCTCTCATTTTGTCTTCCTGCCTCAGGTCTCTCCCCACTCCAATCTACCCTCCACACAGTTGCCTAGTAATATTCAAAAGCACAGATCTGACTGTCATTCCCTTACTCTCTAAACTCAAGCGGCTCCCTATTACTCTAGGATAAAATATAAGCCTTTGCTTGGCATTTAAAGCCCTTCACAACCTGGCTGGCCCCAATCTACCTCTCCAAACAGCCTTATTTCATGTTATTCCTCTTCATGAATACCAAGGCTGTTCCTTGAACACAGCACTTCATCCTCATATCTTTGCATGGGCTGCTCTTTCTTGTGCGGAATGTATTCCCTCCTCACTTCTCCAAGAACCGTTGGTTTCTTTCAAGGTTTGGCTCAAACATCACCTTCTACATGAAGCCTTTCCTATCTCACCAACTGCCAGTGCCTTTCCTCCAAACTTATCTGGTATCTGTTTTGCATATATACCTATAAATGTGCATGTGATCCCCCTCTTCCCCCAGACTAGGCTTCTCAAGGTCAGCTACTGCCATATAAAAGGTGCTTAATAAATGCTTCTGGATGGATTAATGTGACTAGTCAACAGTTAGCAGAAGTTAACAAACAGAATACATGTCATGTTTAAAAACTGTGACAGAGCTACTGAAAATGAGCTCCTGTGATTGGATGGGTCTGCCTGAAAAAGGTCAAGGAAAGGGAGCGAAAAGTCCCAGAGTAAGTGGGAAGATCAGAGAACAAAATCCTACACTTTCCAAGGGAGCGGGTGGGGAACAACTCTAGTTGTTCTATTTAGCGCTTTTGTGACCTTGGAAAAATCACATCCTCATTGGGCCTCAGTTTCCTCCCCTGAAAATCGAGGGGTTGGCCTAAAAAGAGCTGGAAGGTATCTCCTAACCAAAGCTAAACCTCCTAATCAGTCATTCCCGCTTCCCCAGACAGATGTGCAATGCAGAGCTTCACTCTCTCAAATTGCCAATCTGGCTCCACTGCAGCTTCACGCTTCACGGCTCGGGTCCACGTGGGAGTGCTTTCTAACGTAAGATACCTGTGCACCCACCACGAATGCAAAGCCACAGCCAAAGGTGAAGCCGGCTGGACCCCAACAGCAGCCCCGCCCCGCCCCCCCCCCGCATTTATAGAAGGGTGGGGGAGGGGTCTGAGTTCAGTTTCAGTTTTTCGATTGTATCGGGTTCCTTAGGTCCAAATGCTCTAATATGAAGCTCAGATTGGGTTGGATTGGCGCCTCCTCCAGGAGTCACAGTTCCTCTGACCTCCCCCTCCCTCTAAGATGCTTCCAGAGACTTGAGTCTGGAGGGGAAGTTGATGAGGGCCCGTGAAAGAATGAATGAACGAATGAATGGACAGATGAATGAATGAATGAACCAATGCATACACGCATGCATACTTCCACAAACTCCCTGCAATCTGCTGCTGGAATGAATGCATGTATGCACGCACGCATGCATACATGCACACAGCCCCCTCCGAGGGGCCTAGCAGGGGAAGGCTCGGCTTGTGACTGACCTTGCTGGTGCAGTCACAGGCTCTGCAGTCCCCGGGCTTGGCGGGGGGGCGCTCATTGGTATTCCCCAGCCCGCCTGCGTCAGGCCGAAGCTGCTACACCGCTTCCCCCCCACCCCCGTAGCCTCGACTCCTGCCCCAGCCCGCCAGCCCGCCACCCTCTTCGCTAGCGAACAGCACGCGCTCTTCCTCACTCTCGCCCCCTCCCTCCCCACCTCGTGCGCCTCCTCCCTTACCCCTCCACCAGGCGGCGCGAGCTGAGCCTCGTACCCGTCCCTGCGGCTCTGCTCCCCCCACCCCGCCACCGCCTTCCAGCGCGCTCCCGCCCGCCTGTCGAGAGGGGGAAGGGGAGGGGGCGCACAAGCTCCCGGCCCGCCCCCCTCCCGCCCACCAGCCGAGGGCGCTTCTGCCAGCGCGGGGCCGGAGTAGTCTCGGCTGTTGGAACGGTGGGGCCGCAGCCGCCGCAGCCGGTAACAGCCGCCGCGCGAGCGGAACCGAGCCGAGCCTGCCTCGGCGGGTGCAGGCGGGGGGCTTCGCCCCGGGCTGGGGTCTCTCGCTCAGCCCCCGCGAGTCCGGCCCCCGGGTGGGGCAGGTGGAGGGAGCTCAAGGTAGGACCCTCCCTCCGAAGCCCCCCGGGAGCGAAGGCGCAGCAGCTGCCCCAGCTCCCGAGCAGGCGGGGATGCGCAGGGCGGGGGTCACGTCGTAAGTCCCGGACCGGAGCCGGAGCGAGTCCCCGGGTAAGCGGTGGGGACGGCGGTGGGGTATGAGCTTGGGGCGCGGCCGGGCCGGGAGGGGGCAGGGCAAAGGGGGCCCCCGGCGGAGCGCGATCTCCTCCAGGGGCCGCCTGCAGCTGGCAACGCCCTGCAGCTCCCCCCACCTGGCCTCGCCCCCGCCCTGGGCCCCCGGGGCGTGGCTACCCCCCATCCCTGGAGATGAGGGCCCCCGGGGCCGAGCGTGAGCTCAGTCCGGTGGAGGAGGTGCCCCCTGATGCTGAAGAGCCCACCCTCGCCTGCCTTCGGCCGGGGTCTGGCCCTGAACATTACCGATCTCCCGGACTGACCACTTACCCCGCATGGCACACAGTAGGTGCTTAATCAATACTTGCTGTCTTGGGAGAGGAGTGGTTTTGCACCTGGCAAAATGTTTGGCGAAATGACCCCGCCAGGACTCAGAAGGCGCTTTGGGTCCCATCTGCAGGAGCTCCCCCAGAACTTGACCGTGGGAAGGAAGAGTGTAGAGGAACTGGCCTGGCAGGTGCCGAGATCGAAAGTTGGAGCTTTGTAGTGGGGGGGGGGGAGGCAAACTAAGAGGGAAGCCAAAGGAAGATTAAAGGACCCGTCTGTCACATTTGGCAGAAAGGGAAAGATTTCCAAACTGGGGAGTATTTGGCCTGAGGACACAGGCATTCCAGAAAGATGCTTTAGGTTCTTTAGGTATAGTATATAGATTGTTAATTGCCATAAAATTCTGTGTTGCTTTAAATATAGGTGGTATAGCTCTCTGTACATTCCTAGCTTGGTATGTACTGAGGTTGGAGAGGAAGGCGGTAACCAAGGAGAAAGATGGATTTTAGCTAGTGATCCTGAAAACTGCTGAGTGGTTATTTGTTAAGAGCATGTAAGAGAGAAGGCTATCTTAGAGACAGTAAAGAATTTGTGTTTGTTGGTGTTGCTGCATTTAGAGCCTAAGGAAAAAAGATAGTCTACTTAGGCAGGAGTTCTTAACCTGGGGTCCACAGGACCACAAGGGGTTGGGATAGATTTCAAAGAGTCCATGAACTGGGGTGAAGGAAGAAAATTACATCTCTATTTCAACATAACTGGTTTCTTTTGTAATCCTATGTGCTTTATCTTATGCATTGTAAAACATTCTGAGAAGAGAGGTTCACAGGCTTCCCCAGACTACCAAAAGGGTGACAAGTAAAATGTAGGGATGGTACCCTATGACTGAGTTCCAGTGGCTCCTTTTATTATTCAGCCTATGTAGAGAGCTCAGCCAAGTTGAAATGATAGAACTGGAAGGGACTTTAGAAAACATTTTTACAGATGAGAAAACTGAGCTCTTGGAATTCTCCAGGAAAGAAATTATTTGCCCAGGTCACTTAGTTGATATCAAAGCTAGAACTAAACCCCAGATCTCCCGACTCCCAGTTCAGTGCTTTTTTTTTTTTCCTACTGCATCACAGGGTTTCTTTCCAGGCTCTGGCCCTTGACATCATAAGCATTGTGATATTTCCATATAATTTGGGAAATCTCAAATCAGTAGTCAAGAAAAGGCAACTTGAAAATGGTCACTGATCCAGGGCTAGTACAAGAAGTGAAGGGAAGCACGGTGTAATATGATGGTGACGCAGAGGTGACCTTACCGGTTGCGAAATAATTGAGATTAATGAAGGACTGTTAGTCTTACCGTGTCTGACCATCTCTCAACTCAGCAGGCCCATTCTCACAGCCATTTGTGTGAGGAGTGACTAACGCTAGAGCTTGGGGTTAGAGCTGGGTGGCATTGAACTAGGAGAGTGTTCCAGTAAGTATAGAGCCACAGATCTGCACCAATACCTAAGATAAGCTCTGCTGGGAATCAGCAAATAGGAATCAGGAGTCAAGCAAAGGAAAGTGAAAAGCCTGGGTCTGACATTTAAGCAAATACTCTAGTTAACTTAATCCATGTCACCAAAGGACCATTTAGAGAGAATATTCCTCCCACCTCCATAGAACCAAAGGTAATGCGCTTCCCTTTTTTTTCTGGTGCCTTGATTGCCCTCAGTCTACTGCTCTTAACACTCTTGTATGTGCCCTCTGACCACACTCTTAGGATTTTCCTCCTACCACTCATATTGTTCTACCAGCACCTTTAATAGCTCCTCTTCTCTACATCCATTAATACTAGGCTAGTGGTTTAAACTAGTTCAGTACATAGGTGACTAATCTCTTACCTCTATCTCAGTTCTCCTGCTTCTAGATACTCTTTCAACACAACAAAAATGAAACTGTCTTTCTTCCTATCCTTTCCTTTGTCCAGTTTACTCATTTTACACAGCTACCAAATACTACTGCTAATGCACAGGTCTGATTACATTATTCCCCTGCTTTTATACCTTCAGGAGTTTCCCCTTTGTCTACTACTGAAAGTACAGACTCTTAGCCTGGCATTCAAGGCATTCCCTAATCTATCTGGTTCCAGCCTTCTTCCAGGCCTTATTTCATACCATTTCCCTTCATGCATCCTACACTCCAGCCAAACTGGACCACTTAATGTTTCTGGGTTTCTTCTAGCCCTATCCCATCTCCATGCCTTGTACATGCCACCCTGTGTCTGCAGATTTTCCTTACGTGATGAAATCTTTTTTTTCCTACCCAGCTCAGGTGCAACCTCCTAGAATCTAGGACCTAGATGCTACCTTCCCTGATTCACTACCATCTGATCAACCACTATACTCCTCTTCTCAGATCACATATTCTAATTTGTATTCTGATTTGTGTACCTCTCTTATTCCTCCGTACTGGATTCTGAACTCCTTGAGTGCAGAGACTATTTCCTCTTTCGTTGTTATATTCTGAGTTCCTACTAGTGTGCCTTATATACAGTAGGTTCTTAATAAGTGTTTGTTGAATTGAGTTGAAATATCTCTTCCCATCATACCCCAAATCCAGGAATTCAGGAGACTATGATCCTGGAGTTGACCACAGCCACCCATTTGGCTTCTACCTCTCCTGTTGATCCAGGGGAATCTATAGCATTTCTCACTTTCACCATCCAGCTAGGGGCACAACAACTCATTTAATAAGGCACTTTAAGGCCCACTGAAGCTCTCCTCCACTATCTCAGCCTGGTATGGAGGTGGCTTGGGATTCTCAAAGCCTATGACAGGGGAGCATAAGCTCTGGCAGGTCCTATCAAGTGAGACAATTTCAAATAGGGATCTACAGTTGGCCTGTAGGTCTACTGCCAACAGATCAACCTAGCTAACTAAGATCAGAGATTCAGGATCAGGTTAGCCCCAAGATGATCAATTTTTTGGCCACAGCGAATCCTCAAAATCATGTACTAAGTTATAGGAGCAGAACAGTCTGTTCTCTACCGTGGGAGTACCTACACCAGTGAAATCATACACTTGAAGTGTTTTAGATCTACAAATACTTTGCTCATAAAGCTGTATGAGCTAACTATGAGTTATGTGAGTATTTATCCCATTTTACAAATGAAGTCAGAGAAATTAAGAAATTAGCCCATAGTCACATAACTGGTAACATCGGAGCCAGGGTTCAAACTCAGGTGTTGGGATTTCCATTGCTGTGCCCCTTCCACTGTACCAGGCTGTCTTCCAGCCTACTAGTTGGGGAAAGGGATGGGGGTAGGGGCGGGGAGGCAGTAACAGTGGTTCAGTAGAGAATCAGAGAAACTGGGCTTCAAATCTCAAGCTTTGCTACTGCCATTGTGGCCTTGAGCAAGTTATTTCATTTCTCTGGGCCTCAGTTTCCTGATTTATAAAATGAAGATAGTGGAATAGAAGATGATCCCTGCTAGCTTTGAGTCTATAATCCTAAACTTTCTATCTCCCTTAGCAGCTAGCAAAGGGCTCTCTGTACTTAGTAGGTGCTTAAATATTTCTTGATTTATTTGCTGGTTAATGTGCTTATATAACTTCTTGACAAAGCAGTTTTTACCAGTTCCTCCAATTTCATACAATTCTGTGCAGTTTGGTTTTTTTCTAATTACTACTAACTAGGGCTCACAAGTGTTTTAAAGATTTACAGAGTTCCAGAGTTACTTATAAAGCTACATAGTGTTTATCTTCCTTTATTACATTGAAACTGTATGGCTATCCTATGCCTAATGTCCCAGTAACATCTTGATGAGTTGATCTTATTTCTCAGCAAACATACTTTTAGGTCCTAGAGGAGAAATGGCATTTCCTATCTGAACTCCTAGGTTACTATCCTGACTGTAAGCTGCCTATATAGACTTTCCTACTTGGTGGAGTTAAGGGACCATTCTTCTCCCCTATTTTCCTCTTTGATCCAAGGTATTCTCTTCTAGTCATTCTATCTTAACCATACTGTAAGCAATCTAGAAAAAGATTTTAAAGACCTAGCATGGCATGATCAAGAACAGGTTAATAGGAGGAGTTAGATTTGTTCTAGGCCTTAGCTGGCTGAACTAGGAACAATGCGGTAGATATGCAGAGAGGCAGATTTAGACTTGATACAAGAAAAAACTTCCTAACAATTCACGCTATCCTAAAGTTGAATTGATTGCCTTGAGAGATAGTAAGTACTCCTTCAGTAGAGATCTTCAAGCAAAGGTTGGATAACCACTTGTGGATGGGTTGTAGAGGGACTTTGTATTCATTTATGGGTTGGATGACATGAGCCTTTGAGGTCCTTTCCAACTCTGAGATTCTGTGATTTATTCGTGATTCTTGTAGGTGGCTGTAATTTTTATGTGAGGTCATAACCATGGTGGCCCCCATATTTTTTTTGTTTCACAATCTATCTGTTGCTCACTAGATCTTAATTGTTTGACCATCCTGAGAAAGGTTCTCCAGTCTCCAGTCCCTCTTCCACAGAGCTGCCAGTAATCTTCCTATTCTAAAGCACAGGCCTGTCTATGTCACTCTCTCCTCAAGAATCTTTAGCAGGATCCTGTTGACTTGAAGATTAACTCTGAACTGCTCAGCTTAATCCTTCCAGTCTGTCTCCAGCCTGCCTTTCCAGCTTTGTTGCATTGCACTACTCTTCATGAAGTCTACGTTCCAGCCAAATTGGCTAGTTGCTGCTCCCAGAATTTGACACTCCTTTGATCACTTCTTTGCCTTTGCACAGGCTGTCCCCTGTGCCTGGACAATGTACTTCTTCTTCACCTCTACCTTTTAGAATCCCTAGCCTCCTTCAAAACTCACATCATGCACCTTTGCCTAGAGAAAGCCTTTTTTACCCCACCTTCTCCCCTCCCTCCAATTTATTAGTAGTCTCTTGTGTTTTGTCTTTTATGGTTTTGTGTCTCTCAGTAGAATATAGCTTCTTGAAAGCAGGAATTGCTTTGTGTCTCCCTATGCCTTGCACA